>NW_009607607.1:6105-36133 GCF_000690535.1 Cariama cristata | reverse complement strand
GATAAAGTTCAAATGGGGCTGCAGACTTTTTGAAATCCTGGGGATTTAAGCATTTTTGGTTAGACATCAACTCTATGTCCCATCTTTGCATAACATTTTCCTCTAAGTTTTGTTACTAAGAATGTCTACTCTTTTGCAAAAGGATCCATGACAACAGCTAATTTGTCCCATCTTTGCATAACATTTTCCTCTAATCAAGTGGAGGTTTTGTTACTAAGAATGTCTACTCTTTTTCAAAAGGATCCATGACAACAGCTAATTAATGAAATATTTTGATTATGTAATGTAGTCTCATGGTTAATATCCAGTAACATTACTGGGACAATAGCAATTTTTGGCATAAAAGAGTTAATCTTGTTTAGTACCACTAACAATGAAGGTAACAATAGTGGAAAAGAAAATGTGTAGGACCTCGGCCCCTACACAAAGTCATGCTGTGAGACGCAGCATAGCTGTCCATCACAGCATATACCACACTTCGAGAGAGGAGGTCCCTTCTGCAGGTGCCCTGGAGAGGAATCATGCACAGGGCCATAATGTTAATGTTTTTATTTACCAATAATGCATCATGTGCACGTTCTATAACAGATTACCTTAGGCCTAACAAGGCTAATAGCATTTTTGCACTGGCCTTTATTTACCACAACTTTTTTTCTTTTTATTTAGGTTAAGGAACATCTGACTCAGCAGTTCATTATAGATTAAGATCTCATTCTGAAATTTACAGATAACTTAATAAAAGAAGCTGTGATCCTTGTTGGGAGTTCGGTTTATCCTAAGTAGCAGCTGGCACATTGCTTCATCAAATAACAGAGACATCTGTTTTTTGGAACTAGCTTATCCACTAGTAAGAAAGTTACTTCACCTGCTTTCAAGGAGCTCCTTATTTGCCCAGGCAACAGGATGGAGAAGACAAAACACATTCTCTACAGACTTGCCAAAATGACCAGAAAACATCCTTCCTTTCCTGTCAGAATTAACACATGGAACAAAGCAGAACCTTTCTTTGCTGCAAGAAAGCCCAGCCTGAAGCCAATGTTTGCACATTTAGTTTTGAAAATAGTGTAAATAAAGAGACTATTTGTGACTTAAGAGCTTTATCTCCAGCAGAGAATGATATCAGTGAAAGCAACTTTACTGTACAAGCAGCTTCAGGATTCACTTCTGCATCAAAGAGTCAATAAATAGGATTTTTTTGCTATTGCTGAAACTTCGTCCAACAATTCAAGAAAAAGTCCATAAATTAATTGAAAGGGAATTGTTCCTACTCCATGGTTTATAGACCTTCTGTATTTAGAATGGCTTCTTTTTATGACACCTACATCCTGCGCATGAGCTAGGAGGATATCTGCACAGGTCAGTCACTGCAGATGTTGGAGATAAAAATGGGTCAGTACACACGGTTCTGACACAGAAAAAGAAAGAGAACTCATGGAGCCTTGAAGTTCAGACTGAAGTAGGCTGAGACTAGGCTTTGTTTCGAGTCACTTGCATGGAATATCCTTCAATTGTAACAATTCAATTTATATCCTCCCCTCCATATTATACTAAAGAATAGCGATCACTAGATTCATGTGATTGTGACAATGAGATACCTGGCCTCTGGTTTATGATTATCTATCATCTGAACTACAAAATGAGTGTAGGCATTAGACATCCTGTGGCACAACTGACTTTTGCTTTGCTTTTATCTGGTTGAAGATACAAACAGCACAGAACTTGCAGAAGGCAAGCCTGGAGTATATTAAGCACTAACTTGTGTTGGTGATAGAAAATTGCCAGACATGACAGATTTTTTTACTATTGTAGGTAAAAAAACAAGTCTAACTAGTAGCTGTGGCTATGCATTCTCTTACATACAGACTAGCATGAGATGGAAGATAGCAATTTTTATAATCTTATGGTGACTTCAGCTGCACAGCATCCTTGAAAACTAGTATTTTAATTTTCTTCTCCTGCAAGACGATGGCATTTCCTCGCACATAGAAAAGCCAGCACTTTGGCCTGGGATACACAAAGCTTTTCCTGGGATCTAACTCCTATTCTTTCTCCTTGCTCCAGTAACTACTGAAATTTGTCCATCCTTGATTGAGTTGTAGTGGACATTGTTTTAGGGATGGGGAGACAAAGCTGAACTTTATAGGCTTTCTGTATTTAGAATGGTTTATTTTTAATGACACTACATCCTGCACATAAGAAAGAGGATATCTGCATAGGTCAGAGATAAAAATGGATCATTTTTATCCATGCACATACTGGAAATAAAGCTGCCTCTTTCCTATCCTTGCCATAAACTGGTTTATAGATGGAGAATATTAGATACAGTTTGTGTAGGAACACTATGTGGATTCTTAGTCCTCATTACCCTCCCGAATTTTGTATAGAGATTAAAAGCTAGTTGACCAGCTTTCAAAGCATTAACTAGAATTTGTTCTTTCCTTTCTACTTTCTGAAATATCCCTAAACATTAGAAATGGAAAGGTGTTCCAAAGTCTACATTGAAACCATCACAAATTTTGATAAATTTAGCAAAATACAATTATGAATGAAAAATGCTGTAGTATTGCCACATACTGTGTCTTGTACTTAAACATTTGCTTTCAGTATTTTACAGAATGTACCACAAATGTGTAAGATCATGATTTGAACAGAAAACTATTGAAGTCTTTTTTTGTCCACAAAATATCAAGATTTTAACTAATGTGTATATAATTTTTCTTTTTCAAATTAGACTTCTCTGGGAAAAAAACCAACCAACCAACCAACCAACAAAACCCAACCAAAAAAAGGTTTATTGTACCCTTCTGGTTTGTGGACAAATAGATAAATGATTTTGAACATCTTACAGCTTCCATAGACCTCCAATAGACATCCCTGGTCTATTGGACATCCCTTGGACAGCCAAGGCACCCAGAACCATATCCTTGAATATGGATAGGGGCTGATTTCCCAGAGATATGAGCAACAGGGCAGCACATACACGTCTTCAAAGATCTAAGCCTGACTTAAGCAGTGCCCCAGAGGTTGCAATACTGGCATCTAAGACATCCATAGCACAAGCTTAATTCCTATACAGCCACTCAAGCTGGCAGACAGCCTTCCTAATGCTGACAATTACCTTTAAACACCACCCCATATGCTCTGCCAAGAGCAAGACTGAAGCCAAGAGCAGGTTGGAAATGACTGATTTAATGAAATTCTCAAGCTGGGAGTATCTGTGCTGAAACTACTAAATTGCTTTGATCATCTTTTCTACGCCATGTCCAATTTGACAGACTTGAGAGTGTATTGTGAGTGAAATACTGGGAAAGCCTTGAATCTAAGCACTACTCCTCTTTCAGTCGACAAGCATTTAGCCCCTTACTCAGGAGCCCAGGCAAATGTTGGAAGCGATTTACATATTCATTCAAAATCTTATGCAGTAAGAGAAATGGTGATTTATTCCATTAGATGAAGCAGCCAGAAGGTGAATACCCAGAGGGGAACAGAAACTCCTTTCATTGCCTCCATTAGCCATCTGGCAACTGAACAAACCTTGAACATGCTCAGTCTGAGACAACAGAAGAGTTTGAGAGACCACTGCCCAAACACTTAGCAAATCCCAGGGGTCGAGGAGTAGGGCTACGTCCCTTTTATTCACCTCCTTGGGATCTTCTCTCTGTAACCCCCACTGAAACAACTGGGGATGTGTTACAGAAATCATCTATGCCTGAGCAGGGAAAGGCAAAAGATGAAGGGAATGAGGAGGGCAGAGCAGTGGGAACCGCAATGGAGAAGGCTGACACACCAAAGGAACTGACATGGTTTTCTGGAGCTGAACTGAATCACCAGCCTGGTGCTGGACCAGCTTGGACTAAGTCTTGTGAGGGAAGAACTTAGACCCCTGAGCACCCACCACTTATGGCCATTGATATTTCAGTCTCCCAGTGCTGAAAATGGGGATGAGATTTTCTTCTGCTTCATTCATTCCCTTCTTCAGCTGTCATTCCTCCTTGTATAAACTTGAAATCTCTAAATTACATTGTTCCTTCTATTTTGCATATTATCATTATTATCATTTGCCTCCCTAATTAATTTTCGTGTGCTGAAAAAGACTGTTACATTCTCAAATAAATCAGTAGAAAATACCTCTCTGCTTCACAGCTGCATTTAGATCACATTTCTGAATTTATGAGAGTGGGTGATTGGAGAACTGTAAAGAAAAGCTGAATTGTTTTCAAATTTGAAAATAAATGGGAACTTGAATCATCCCTCCCTAAATTGCCTTTTTACCATTTCATTTTTTTCTAACAAATCTGCCAAGTATTACAATGCTGTAATTTATTACAAAACAATAAAAAGTAATTAAATGCCCATAAACTTTGTTAGTAAAACAAAATATCTTGCTCCAGAATTAAAGCAATGCGGTTTGATTTAACTCTTCAATATGCACGTGCACATCCTTCTGTGCACTGCCAAAATGAGGATGCATGCAGAATATCATGCATTGCCAAGCAGAGCACGTAATGAGGGGAGCCTACCTCCTCTAACAAGAGAATCAACATTTCAAAGGTTTCTTCATTAAGTTTGTGTGTTGCACAGATTTATCTTGTTCAAAAGACTATGTGGCTACCTGTGTGGGTGCACGGGAGAGTAAGCCTTTCCCCAGCCCAGGTGATGAATTCCATACTTCTCTCACAGATCGTGCAGCTACTGTCCGGGACTTGGGATGGGAAGACGGACTCATGGTTATCCTCTCCTATACTTTCAAGTTAACTTGAGAGGAACGGGAACCATGCTGTGCGGTTGAGGGGAAAAAAGTAAAGACTAAGTAAAGGAGCAGTGTTCCCAGCAGGCAGTGGCTGGGAATATAAACCACTGCTCCAACCGGTCCTGTTACTGCAGAAGGACATTGCACAGGCAGGACATGAGGTCAGCACAAAGAGGAAAGAACAGCATGTTTGAGTTGGCCAGAGGTTTGCTGGAAAGAGGCCTGTTCTTGTTCTCTCCTTTCTGAGGCAGATTTAGGAAGGCAGTATGTCTGCCCTTGGGTGAAAGGAACAACTCACATTACTCTCAGAGGAGCAAACACTGGCCAAGGCTCTCTAATCAAGGTTTATGGAAAATACTGAAAGTTGGTTTCATTCCAATTGCAAGCTGTGTTAATGTTTTTCTTTTTTTTTTAAAGTTATAAACCCCACTTAAGAGATTTATGTTTGGCACTACTTATCGTCCTTGCTCTCACCATTCATATGCTTCAAGAACAATACAGAGATGTTTTGATTACTGTACTCTTAATTTACTTAATGCAATTACAAAATAAGTGTTCCCAAGAACTTCAGTGAGTTTTCATTTATGACTCCTGTGCCAAAAGCAAGGCAAGAATAATTTTATAGAAGCAAACTGATACACTGAGATCAAGATTCACAAATGGAGAGGGGAAAATTGCAGACAGCACTAACAACTTAGTGGCATAAGCAAACTGTCTACTCAACAGCACCTCCTTAGAACAGATGTTCCTTCTTGTACACAATTCACAGAGGTCAGATTTTTCTCACTACACGTTTTCAATGACAAGGAGGGATCCTGGCTGTGGACCAGGCTGTAAGGACTCCAACTGCTTGTCTTCTCCAAATGTGTTTTCTTTCATGTTGCACAAACCACTATCTTCTGACATACACCCAGCATTTTCACGAAGTCACGGCATATGACATTTTAAACATCTAAGATGCTCATGTGATGGGGGCACTCTCTAACAACAAAATAAATACCCCCCCCCCTTGCACTCCCTCTCCCAGATATTTCCTCACGGCTTCTAAATTTCACAGTCTTCGTTTTGATTCTCCCTCAGGCGGGTCGCTGCCCCATTAAAACGGATATCCACGCTTCCTCTGGGGCTGAGCCTAAGGTAGAGGGTTGTCCTGATCTATGTATTTAAATCCACAGTGTGATCAATGGCTTCCCGAGGGTTTTCGACCTATTGCTCCCTTCTCTTACTCTCTCTCCATTTTTATGTCTCCCTTCCTTTGCTTCACAACCCCTTCAGTTTTACCTTTATTCTCGACTTGTTTATTTTCAGGTTCTCACCCAAACTGTACCTTTGCTCTGAATCATCTGCTTTTCTAGTTAGTTCGATTTTGATCCTTTTTCATGCTTAATAGATGCTTGCCCTTTTCTAACACGATTCTTGATCTTTGCACCATCGTGACAGTAGAATAAACAAATGCCCCTGACAGGGTGTATATTAGAGGTAAAAGATTTATCTTGACAGAAAGTCCATTTCTCTGCCCCTCTTTCCTTCTCAGTGATTTTTGAAACATTTCATCATCTTAGCGGCAACAAAAGACCTCTGTGAAATTGTTGCACTGCATGTCAAGGTCAAAATGACTGAGATCAGGATACAGCTGTAAAATTAGCTCTTGTGTTTCCTAATATAACATTTATTATTAGATCTAATTATTTTTATTTCCAAATGTGTTCATAAATCAAGCAAATGACACTTAGTAAAGCACTCGTATAAGGAAGTTATTTGCCAAGCTACTCGTTTCATATTTCTGTTGTTCATAAGTCCTTTTATTTAGCATCTTAAATGCAAGTATTTCTAATGCTTTAAGGAATACATGATTCAAATTGTTGTGCCAGACTCTGAGTCCTTGGTCCTTCCTGGACAACTCTTGACATCCCAAATACAAAGGTAGCTACTAAAGTTTATACTAAATAAAAGAGATCAGAGCACAGCTCAATAAATTACCCTCACAGTGTTTTCCCTCCACAGTTATCATTACCGACCCCATATAAATGTATCTGTATCTGCCTTGGCAGAAACTACATTTCAAGTGTCCTGTTTATATGCCTTGATTTTGAGAACAAAAAGAGTGTTCATGTAAATTCCTGTCTTTGTTTAACGTATATACACGCTAAACAATCATACTGGTACTTACAGACTGAGGCTACGCAGAAAACAAGAAATACTTAAAGAAACCTACTTTTTTGAGCTTGCATCCTTTTCTTTATGCTCCCAGTCTCCAAAAAGCAAATAACATGGGCTGGGGGCTTTATCAGAACAATCCCTATAGAAATCTATAGGAGGTAAGGGAAATATAGGAAGGGAACCCATCCACAAATGCTCATGTGAAAATCAACACTTCACATTTCAGTGAAAAAGCGCTTGCCTGCTGTGCTTGGGACAGCATAGGAGCCAAATTTTGATTCCAAACCACAAGAGCTGGCATTGTCCTTTCCTACCCCCTTCCCCAAGACAAGGAAAAGCCATAAATGGTTACAATTGCCTTTTCTCACACCACTGGAAATCCAGATTGTCAATCAGCTGGCGCCTGTACAAAACAGAGTGGAAGAGATTCAGGCATTTAGATGCCAAGAAGTTGCCACTGCTTTTTGAGTCTGTTACTCAGTGAAGGGACAGATGAGGACAGTGGCTATTGCCTAGAGACTCTTAATGCTCCAGATTTCTTGAGCAAAAACTGACAAGCTTTAAAGATTAGTCACACCTTTCCCTTTCCTGATGGGATAATAACTTTCCCTGATGGATGAACTCAAGCAACAGTAGCCTTCAACACTCCAGTGAAATATCAGTGGCACAAGGTTATTGTAAGGACTCTGAGCAGCAAAGATTGCAGATGACACATTTTCTCTCCAGCAAGATATCAATGTGGTTTAATGCGAGCAGATAACTCAGTGTGAATGTTATCAGTTTTATCCACAAAACACTCTGAAACATCAGGACGGACCCAAACCAACACAGCTAATTCAATTCAAATTCATCACCACCATATCCAAGTTTTCTGGTCTTTTCAATTAGTTAATTGTTTTCTGTATTACTGGAGCTTTGAATAAAGAGTGCTTAGCTTAATGTTTCATCCTCTAGACTTGAGATTCCTGTGGCCTGCAAAATATGTGTATATATTTTCTATATGTTTTAAGAATGGTGTGTAATCACAGAGGCAAAAATCAGTGAAAGACTTCTTCCAAAGACACTGAAAAAATTAGGAGTGATGCAGTTTGTCTATGTGCTATGTATTTCTTTTTAAGAACCTACCCATCCAAAATGACCCTTATTGACCCTCCAGAAGAAATGGTAACCCCCAAATATCTATCTCCTTGCTATCCTCCATGAAAATTGATTTTTGCTCACCCTGCTGTAATTTTTTTCATTTCTTAGTTTAGAAGATGTTGAATATCATTAGGTAAGGATGTAAATTTCAGGCATCAAACATCTGGTCTATGTGGCATGCCAGGAAGTCATATCTCTGTGGGAACTGTACCAACACATGCCAAAAAGCAAATCCCTTGTGACCGAAGTCAAGTACAAAGTAAATGGCTTCCCACGGTCAGAGTTCAAGCAAAACAAAAGAATAAGGTTTCCTGCATAGTAGTACTATTTCTGTTGATGTTCCTCCTGTACTATTTGACCACTAGAAAGTGCCGTGAGACTTCCCAGAGACAGATCATGGCTCAGCGACAGATCTGATAATCCATCATCATCTGGCAACATAACCTGGAGGTGGTGAGTTGAAGAGGAGCAGACACTGTCTTCGTTTTCAGGAAGGAAAGTGGAAAAAATTGATTCCTTTGCAGATGAGACTTAGAGGATAGAAAGAGTTAGCAGGGAAGTTAACACGGATCTGTTCTTTTGCCAGGCCCTGACTGCGATCCCACTGCTGTCAATGTACATCAGGAACAATTGTGTCCTGACAGAGATCAGATGCTCAAAACTGAGTTAAAAAGTTGGTGGCAGCTGGCTTGCTCGTCAATTTTGTCGAACAGTAGTGAAAACCTTCCCTCACAGTGAGAAAATAAGTCTTTTTGGTTGAAAGTCCATTTTGTCCAAGTAACAGACCTCTTCCTTTAAAACCTCTGTAATAGCCAATGTCTCATACTCCACATCTTTGCCTGTTCCTCTTGGAGCATGAAATGAATAATGTAGTATCATGTCGTAATTAAAGCAGCTGAATAAGGTGCCTCAGGATCTCCAAGTTTACTGTGGAAAAATTCCAGACCCTAGTTGTTTTGTTTGGATTTAAATACCATGAAAAAGCATTTGCCACAGATGCCTCATAACAATAAATATGGTTTTGCTGTAATGTAACAAAAATATTCCAGACTTTTGGAAAAGGACGGGTGAAAAATTTCCCTGTTTTCTCTATCTAGTTATACATGTGCGTGAGTTCCTTCTGCAACATATCTAACCAATAATATTACATAGGCAGTTTCACTGGAGGATCTTAGGAAATGTTCGGAGGTGGTACAAGTTGTGAATTTCACCTCTGTGTAAAAAGTTAGTTGATAGAGACAGCACTGCTGTTTCAGGTCCCTCACCAAGTCTGCAGCTTGCCCACATCTTTCTGCTTGTCCAGCTGTTGCCATTTTCACTTCTCACCATCTTCACATACCTGAAACTGGGTGGAAGACTGGGCATTGCACCTGAGGTCTACTCACTATCCCACCCAAAATCCAGCTGTGTTTACCTCTAGTCATGGCATTTCAATCTTACTTCATCTTGCCTAGAGACAGCAAACAATCAGCTCCCACTGACTTTACCATGACAATTAAAAGACAAACATTACTAACATCAACTGTAGAGATAGACAGCTGTCCAGCTTTGCTAGACACCACAGCTCTGTACACATTCTGTGCAGATAGCTCAGCATTGGTAACAAGGGACATGTTTATTAATGAAGTCCGCAGACAAACATTTCCAGAGGAAGGAGCTATTCATCTTCTCAACTGAAGTGCTAATTTCCTTTGTCCTAGGAGTTATTTCATGTTCTTTTTCCACTAGTTTCTGCTTTGTGTCCTCAAAGCATCTGTCTCCATGTTCCTTGCTCCCTTAGAAATGGGTTGTCACTGAAAGCACATATACAAGTAATGCTGTAAAGAGCAAAATAAATTAAAGTAGCTCCCTCATCAGTCACTGTTAAACTGGGAATAATTCAAAACCCAAGTAGCATAAAAATGAAGTGATTTACTCTTGTTCCCTTTCATTCATTAAACTTTGAATCTGAAAGTAGTGATAGGGCCAATTTTGTTTCTGAACTCCTATTGAACTAATAAGAAATTTCATTAACGATGACTTTGACTCATTATGTTGGATAACAATCCATTGATTTACTCAAAGGAATATGTTTTAAAGTGTAACATTAAATGCCAACCCCATTAAGCATGAAGAAATAGATATTTTAGCATCAATACCAACTAAATTATTTAGCAGAGTACAGATGTTGTAGCCGGTTGTTTTGTTCTTGATCCACACTAATGGAAGGTAAAAAAAGAGTCCATTTAAGCTTATTTTTATAATTGTTCTACTTAAAAAAAAAAAAGTTAAGCAATCTCAAGTTTAGTTTTATTTCCAACAAAACCAAAGCAAATCTTTCACTCCCAGCAGAAGCAAAGCCAAATTTGTCACAACATTGATTTGCTCTAGAAGTAAGAAAATTGTGGTACAAATTAAATGGATGATCAGGATTTTTTGTTGTTGTTACACGTGTATGAGTAAACCCTAAACATTTGGCAAAGTGACGGTTATCTGAATAAATAAGCCAGCAGAAGCAAAGCCAAATTTGTCACAATATTGATTTACTCTAGAAGTAAAAAATTGTGCTACAAATTAAATGGATGATTAGGATTTTTTTTGTTGTTGTTGTTATACGTGTATGAGTAAACCCTGAACATTTGGCAAAATGATGGTTATCTGAATAAATAACATGGCCATTTTCAGTTACGTACTGGAGTTTTTTCACTGATTTAAATATTTTGGTCGTACCATCAAAGAACAGAAATAGTGCTATGAGTTTTGTGACCAATCAAGATAACATGGAATAGCTGGAGTGAATATAACATCTCTGGAAAGCATTAGTCTAGACTATTGGTCAAACATGGCAAACAAATACATCAATTTAGGTATAGTTACCTAGCCATTAAGCAAAAACCGTAGCTGGACATACTCTCCAGGTCAAGCTGAGCTGCACAAGATGGCACATGTTGAGAAAAAGATCCTCTCTAGCATCAAGGCTGACAGGCAGTCTTGGAAGGGCTCTAACTTGCATCCCACTGTGGATTACTGCAGATTAGTGCAATGTTTCAGCCAAAATCTCCTCCCTCCACCCTACTCACTTAAAAGAAGTCAGGAACACAGCTCATTCTGCTCACCATCGAGGGATGAGAGAATTCCTTTTATGCACAGCCAATTTGGCTTTCTGGCAAACAAGTGAGACAAAGGTGTACGGAAAGCTTCCATCAGTTCTGCTTATTGCGGCAAAAGGAGGTGCAACCTCTTCTTATACTCCTGATTGTGCTTTAAAGCTTCCATCAGTTCTGCTTATTGCGGCGAAAGGAGGTGCAATCTCTTCTTATACTCCTGATTGTGCTTCCTTGCCTACAGACTATATATCATCTTTTCTCACAGTATATCTGTATTTCTGGCTTCCATTTATCTTCAGAAACCAGGAATCAAGTCCTGTTCCCACAATTTTATTTAACAGAAAAAATAATTTGTTCCTCTCGTGAAGCTTGGCAAAGTAATCAAGAAGGTAAAGCTTTCACGTTATGGTGGGCTAGTCCCTCTTCTTATAAACAGATTAATTTCTCTTCACGGCAGTCTAAAGCATTTCACTAAAATGGGTCAAGACGATAATTCCCTCAGGTGATGCTCCAATGATCACCCTAATATGCTAAAGTGCTTTTCGTTTTTTAACACATTTCTAAGTATTGTGCAAAGTAAACCGCAGAATCTTGTTAATGCTCATTCAGACATCAGTAAATGCTTTTCTCTGACTTTCCCCTCAATAATATCAATGTAATTTTTTCAAACCACAGCATTTTAGAGTGAAAATTCATTTCTTTACTATTAATAACCCTTTACCATCACCTTCTTTTTGTATAGCAGCAAAATCTGAACTCGATATGCTGAATTTTGTAGCTCTTTTTTCCTCCAGATATGTTCTGCATGGGCAAAACCTGTTCCTAAGTGATAGTTGAAAGGCTTTCATTTTTACTTCAGGCTGCTTCTGCATCTACTTAGTCCTAACATAAACATACTGACCCTCTATTCTTAGGCAATAGTGTGCAGTAGCTACCACGACCCTTTCAAAGCCAAGATGCAAAGGCATCACTCCTAGCCGTGACCAGACCAGATCGCTTGCCCTCAGAAGGCCTGGTGGGAACGTTGCTTTTGTGGGGATCACAAAGTCCTATACCAGCCCCATGTCCCAGCTAGACAGCATCGTTTCTCAGGTCTAACCTCTCAACATGTTTTTTTCAAAACAAACAAAAAAAGCCCATGGAGATCAATGTGAATACTGTCTGGTCCTTGATTTCAGGTCCAAGCCCTGCTGTATTCAGTGAGGTGAACATCAGGGAGACTTCTGCCTTCTCCCTAGGCACCTGTGTAGAGCAAGATGCCCATATGGGGGCATATATGCCCATATGTCTCTAGTCAAACAATTTGAGAATCAAAATATTCAGGGAATTTTTATGGTTACTTGTCTTCAGCTACTCCCTCTTGGAAAAATCAGTGTCAAGTGCATTCTTCTTGCACTCATCCCTCTCCAGAAACACTGCTTACGGGCTTCTCCGAAGCAGAAAGCTGCCTCTCCACCTCTGGGTGTTAAGCATTTGATATACCTTTTCAAAAGTCTGCCTCTGAATAGTGCAAATATGAATTTCTCATTTTAGTCTTAAGAGTAAGCCACATTTGTTTATTCTTCTCCCCCTCCCACAAGAAAGAAACCCAAAGAAGAAAGAAGAGTTTGGTTTTTCACTTTGTTACTTTCGTGTTGTTAGAGAATGTCTGAACTGCCATTTCAGATGTGCTTTGGAGTCGCAGCAAATGCCAAATAAAGAACAAAACCGGGGAAACAAAAAAAAATATAAATGTAAGTTTTTCAGTTACCTCATGTTCATGGTCCTTTGTTGGTCCTTTGTGGCTAGTTACTCCACATTATCACATACTGTGAGAACATACTAGAAAAATAAGGTTTTACTGCACAGCCCCTTGCCCACTGCCCTCCTTTGCCATTATGCTTAAGTACGTATGAAACAGATGCTGAAGCCTCCCACCACCTGAGCTGTCCATTCACTGATTTGTTGGAGGCGGTGAACTTGCCTTTGACCTCCATCTATTCAAATTTTCAGTATAAGGTTGGTACTTATCTGATACTATCACGAAAGAAAGATTAAGCGTATCTGACACAAGAAATTTCTGGTGCACAATTAAGCTTGATTGCTGTGTGGGCTGGTGCTTAAGAATTCATTCCCAGGAACAGACAAGTCAACAAAAACCTAAGCACTGAAATAACTAGAAGATGTAAAAATTACACAAATGGTGGATGTAAGTTCATTTATACACGGCAATAAATATTCTTAGAGTCCCTTTGCAACTGTTGCCTCTCTAGTCGTTAACTTTTGTCAGCACAGCAGAGCCAACACATGTGAAAGAGCAAGGTGATAAGAATAAATTATCAGCTGAATTCTGAAGTGAGAAATCTTTACTGCTGTCTGCATTTTAGAGCAACTGCATTGCACATGTTTGACAAAGCGGTTAGAAAAATTATCATCTCCTTCCTTGGACTTTTTAGACAATTTATGAAAATCAACCTGAAATAATATTAGGAAAAACTAGACTCTTCTGAGAAACTGCAAAACATTAACAACGACAACAACGAAAGGCTATGAAATAGAGTATGTGTACAAGCTGGAGAACAGAAGCAAAAGACTAGTTAAACAGCATGTTTCATAGGTGGCATTACATTTTTTTCTGTTCATCTTGGGTAAGAATACCTATTCCCAAAAAATAGTCTAAGCTTAGACCTCCATCCGAATTTAAGATGCTGGGACAAATCACTTAATTAATTATTAAGTTGAAGCCCAGCATGCAACATCAGTAATTTTTAAAGCCTTGCTGAGTACTACACAGATCATATAGATAGTATAATGATTTTTCTCTGGTTTGCACTTCTAATAATAAATCCTTTTTTGTGCTGTTTCCATAGGGTAGTACTTGTGTGGTCAGTGCAATGACCAGAAATCCCATCTGCAGCAGGAACGTGTGGCAGATTTTTATTGTCATGAAGTTTTCCTGTTCAACTGCCAGAAAGTAATTCAGAAAATACAGTCTTGTCTTGTCTTAAAAAAGAGAGTCAATTTGTCAGTCATTCTCTCTAAGTCAATCTCTCCTGGTCTCTCTCTACATATATATTGAATTGCAACCCCACAGAAACTGCTTTGAAACGGCACTGATCAGTAACTGGTCATTAAACTGCTCTGAAACTTGTGTGAGGTCCTGGCGTTCCTTCTTGCTCACAGCGATCTTAAACTTCATGAACTTTGTCTCTTCTTTAGTTTCTTTTAATTATTTTCTTTTAAGCCATTGCATAGGAGGAGTTTTTACTCAAACCCCACCAGCAGACCTACAGAGAAAGAGTATTTCGTTCAGCCTGACATCATGTCATAGCAAGACCAGTCTATGCTCTCTGCTTGCAGGCTGTACAAACATCTCTGTAAGCGTCAAAAAATGCTTGCCTGTGATATATCTATCTTAGCAACTAAAGCAACATATTTTTTTCCCCCAGCAAATACAAGTTATATTTTTTTTCTACATAGACCCTAAAACTAACAGCATGTGTTTAGTCACAAATCTAAAATCAGAACTGCTAAACATGTCAGCTGTAATTTCCCCACAGAGCTCCAATATTGCATTTGTCAGGTAGAGTTATTGTGCTCTCTTCAATTCACCCATTGTACCTAATACAGGCCAGATGCATTGAAGGTTCATGCAGTTACCAAAAAGATCCATTTGCCCCTTGACCCCAGCCTTCAAATTAAGGCTTCACGGGGTGTTTTAGCAGAGAAGGGCCTCAGACATACTACAAACATCACTGTCTGTATTCCTTCCTTGCTCACCCGGTTAGTGATCCAGAGGATATCCCCATTTTCCACGGATCACAGGGGATGTCTCACCTGCTGCCTCTGCCTTTCCTGGCACTCATCTGTTCTTCAGCTCCTTCTACGGCATGCTTTCCCATTCTCCCCAATCACTTCTTAATTCAAACAATTTCAGAGTTCACATTCTTACAGCCTTTTTGCAGGTTGTGCGGGAGTAACCATCTTTGTAACATTTCATGGAGTTGTCATATTTTTGACATTTCCTAATACTGTAAAATACTGCAGTCCTAACTCTCAGGTATTTGATAACCTTGATTCATGACAGGAACAAAAAGAATAAGTCATAACAAGTAGAGCTGCTTTTAGCACCACACCTGGGTAAGATATTCGCACTGGATTTATAAATCCGAATTTCAATAACAGCAAGACAAGTGGCAACGCTTTTCAGAAAGGAGTGGCAAATGAATATTACATGGTACAATTAACACCTTCCAACCTCTTTATTTCATTAGATATTCTCACTGATCATTCCCACTCGCACTGAACCCCTTGGGGCACTAAGAAGCAGCATCGTTTCAGCAGGTGTTTTCAGTCAAATGAGAAGCATCTATTAACTGTCCTCATCTCCACTCCCGCTCAACGCTGACCCAAACAAACATGGGTAATAACTTGGCTATTACTCCTCAGGACACGCTGGGTGCCATTTTAAAAAGCACTCCCTCATTACTGTGCACAATACTGCCTTCCTTGAAATTTTCTCACCTCCTACTCAGTGTCTGTGGATTACACCAACAGTCTCCCCTACATGTTGAAACAACGAGGGCTTAAGAAGACCCAACAACAAGGAAGAGAGTCTTGTTTATACTACCCTACACATTGCTCCTGAATTCCACTAGAAGAATAAAAAATGGCTACAGATTTAAGAGCATTTAGCTGAGAGTGGAAGAACTGCAGGTCAGCCAGAGGCTTGAGTTGCAATTACCTGTCCTCTTCCCTTGATGAACCTTGGCAAGAGCCATGGGGAATTCCCGTTTCTCAGACTAGAAATACCAAACTAGAACACAATAACCCTTCAAAAGACAGGGTACTCAGATCTTCTGGGAAAAACACAATAAAATAAAAAGTTAGAAATTAATGCCACCCAGTTAGAAATTAATGCCACCCAGTCAGGCACACAGTAGTCACAGCAAGACCAACAAAAGGCCTTTGTTTTACACTGCTCTGCCACCCCCCTATAACAAAGCATACTGCACAATACCTCTCCACTGCGCTGCCGGCAGACCCCCAAGTGCGTGCATTGCCCCTTGGGGACAAGGAGTACAAGTGCTTGCCCTTAAAGTAATGACAGAGCGTACAGCTGATGGTGTTGGCTTGGTTGTCGGATGTGTTTATCATTCAAAGGAAAATAGGATGTGAACCATCTATTGTCTGGTTGGACTGTCTCTCCTTGCTCCGTCACGATGGGTCACCTCCTGTGGTCCCTGTGACCATGCAGCTGGTGGGTTTGGCACTCAGATAAGCAGAGGGGTGCAACCTTCACAAAACAGATGTGCTACTGACAGAGAAAATGTCTTTTCTGTCAGCAACGGATCGCATTCTGCCTCTTCCATCAGCCACTTGGTCTCACTTTCCTGCCAGAGTTTTCCACCCCTTCAGCTCATCCATCGCCCCGGAACACACTGTTTGCATGGCTGTGCTGTAAGTGAGGAGGGTGGAAAACCTCCAGAGGGGAACAGAAACTAAATATTGGACAATGGCAGGAGAGACAGAAACCTCTTAATATGCCACAAATATTATGAATCCCTAAGCTAGCTGCTATTTAACAGTCCTTTCCAAGACTTTCAGCTCCATTTAGAGCAACTGCAAAGCAATTACAGAGGAGAGGCAGTAGCTGCAGTCCCTCATCAGGTTGAGGACATGGCTTTTTTCATGCCAGAGGGAGATTTCAAGAGCTCTACAGTAAATGTAAATTGATGTGGAACCAGGACCGTCATTCACCTAGCAGTGATGGTGTCTGTATCTACCACAGATGACAGGAGTTACTCTTTGGGCAAACAGATGTGCAAGAAGCAAGGAATTCCTGAGTGCTCCTAAGCTATTGAAACAAATGATTGCGAGGTGTCCTTCCGGCCAAAAGGCATTACACTGAGTAGCATCTCAGCTTCCTAGCCTGCTTTCTGGTTGCAAAATTGCCTTGCTCCAGTACAGCTTCAGCTCATCGTTCTTCCAGAAAATAACCTCATCCAACCATTAAGCCTTCTGAGAAGCAGTGCTGCAGGCAGAAGTGGTGAGAGTTGGGAAGAAGTATGAGTTTTCTCTGGGTGCTATTAAGCTCACTGAAAGAAGACAGTAAAAGAATAAAAGCTGTGAGACAACCAAGTAGTTTCCGCCCATCTCTGCTTTCCAAAGAGATACAGCTAATTCATCCTAAAGTCTCAGGCTCTTATTCCTGGCAATCCAAGCGTGCTCTTCACTCTCAAGCATTAAAGGTTTGGGGACTAGGGAGGGGAAACAACTTTAAAGAGATCCATTATTGGTAACACTTCTAGTACAATTTCCATGTACTCTGCCATCGACATTTTTTGGTAAGCTAGTCATAAGAATAAATATATAAACCAATCTCATGAGAAGAAACAAAGACTTTTGGCATAAATCTTTCTTAAAATAAAAAGAAAGGGAAATATATTTCAACAGGACTTTCATAGCCACATCCAAAAACCAGCCGTAAAAATACATTTCTCTTTTCATTGATTGAAAGCCTTACTGAGTACTGCAAGCTATTAAAGAAGTCTACAGGTTTCTTATTATGGGCTAAAAGTTAATTCTGTTGAACTGAAAGAATAAACTTCCAGCAAAGAGAGGAATTTGGCTCTACGAATATGCTTTCACTGTATATCTCAAGTCACTGTCATCATGACACAGTACCTCTTATAGACACGATGAACTGGATTCCATTCTGATTTAGTACTTGCTTGATGAAATGTGATTCTCCTATTCTACATCTTCATTTATTTATTCACCCTAACTCCTCTTTCGATTATTTCATGTATGCCTATTTTTGTCTGCGTTGATATTCTTCTGTTCTGCATTTTTGTGGAGATAAATCAGCATAGATAAGAGAGGTAAATCAGCATTACGAGTCTATTTAAATGCATTCAGCCTGCCAACAATCTGATAAGATTTGTATTCTGTACCTGGTTTTGTCTCTCTGCTCAGGAAGGTCATGCAGAGCCTTAGAGAATGATAAGAACAGTTTATTCATCTTACAGTATACCCCAGGTTGGTGGTTGTTCCTGATGTCATATTGGTTGTATTGTTTAAAACAGCTATTCAAATACTGTATTTTTAAAATACAATTGTATCATGGTAGGAACACTGCCTTTTGGCATTTCTGAGGGAGTATTTTATAAATATTTTTAAATCAGTAATGTTGACTCAAATGCAATCCAGAACAGCAGAGGTTTTAAATCCAATGGCACATTCTTAGTTTCACCTCCATTCTTACTGCAACTTGGTCTGACCTAGGGACAACTGGTCTTCTCAGACGTGAGACTGTTCAGAATTTAGCTTTTCTGGGGCAAATCTGTTTTACTGTTACACAATCACTGCATGCATTCGATACAGTATTCACATATTGTGTAAATGTGTATATGAATGACATAAGTATATGCTTTCGCGGTTTCCTGTACAAAGCAGGCGACTGCTCCATTTGATAATTGTTACCATAACCTGCACATGAATTTGCCTCAGCGACTTCTACCTGCCACGTGAACGCCAACACTCACCAGCGGCAGCCAAGTAAATAGGTCTGGGCTTGAGCTGTGATCTTCATCTGTGGGTATAAATCCACCGTCTCCTTGGTAACCCCATCCCAAAGGCAAGGAGTCACTGGGTCCAGAGACCAAACCCCGTATCTGTCATGGTCTCTCTGACACAGGACGGAGGGCAAGAGGAAGACATCGAAGTGTGTGTCACAGCTTTCCAAGTCCAAACGGAGAAGTCTGGAATTCAAATCTCTGACTTTAGCCAACTCCACAAGAACAAAAAGTCCTTCCCAAAGGAAAAAGGGGAAGAACATGTAATGCGTGCTGTCACTCTAAGGAAGTATACAATCCTTACGAAACGTCTAACAGATATTGCCATCCTTTACAAAGGAAACAGAGGATAAAGAAACAGCTCTTCTGAACATGAGAACAGATGACAGCTCCGAAACTGAAAGAAACCTCCTTTGATAGTCAATAGTGTCTCCATTAATTGTCCTCTTTCAAATACCAGCACTCTCTAACTCTGATCTGAATAAAGTGGCAGATCCACACCTGCGTGCAGAAACTAAATGCCACTTAAAAAGCTAACACTTTCACTAATTAGGTGGAAGTCAATAAAAGAGAGTGAGAAAGAGGAGGGGAGAGAGAGAGAAAGAAAGAAATAAAGAGAGAGAAAGAAAAAGAAGGAAAGAAGGAAGGAAGGAAGGAAGGAAGGAAGGAAGGAAGGAAAGAAAGAAAGAAAGAAAGAAAGAAAGAAAGAAAGAAAGAAAGAAGGAAAGAAAGAAAGAAAAGAAAGAAAGAAAGGAAGGAAGGAAGAAAGGAAGGTAGGTGTACATCCTTGTAAGGTAACACCACAAGTATACTTAGCAAAGACAACTCTATTTCAAGTGCTCTTTTAAATACTTACAGCCTGTTGTATTCTTTCTAAACACAAAGTAACCTCAACCTGTGTCATAATATTTTTATGCTACTGTCCCAAATTCTATTCAGTTACTGTAAATATTTTTAAAACCCTCTTTTCAAAGAGAAAAAGCTAACAATATATCTGTTCACACATTAACCCTCTTCAGGGCCATACTATTATTTTCTATTACGTGTTATCGGTTTATTTTGGTTGGAGGACTGCACTGTGCAGGACAAAGAGAAGGGTACTTCAGCCTAAAAGTTTCAGTTGAAGACCTAAAAGTCTGGACTGTCCTACAATGCTTTTTAAATAAGGAAATGGAAATATTTTCCTTTACAACATCCCTGAATGTGTTTTGTGTTCGTTACGGTGATGGGGAAAATGGAGAAAAATCCAGCCTGTGACTGAAAGGGGAAAGTCTTATGATTCCTTAATTTGTTAATGATCAGACCTTTTTTTTTTTGTTACATCATTCTTTAAAAAAATCAAGGACAATTTCATAAAAGTAGATTAAATAAGAAAGTCTAATTCCGTTCCTAAACAAGCTATTTTTAAAAGAATACATTCACCAGCGAATAGATTGTGGCTCACTTAAAAGTTTACTAGGCAGACTGAGATTTGTTAAAATATCTGAAACCACTGTCAGGTAATTTATATTCCTCAATGAGCTCAAGAATGTTACAAGATTCAAAGAAATTATTAAATACAAGATGGTTTTATGATACCATTTATTCCACAATCAGGAATTTCCATATCCTGTCAAAGGATGATGATCCTAATCATGATCCACTATCCTACCGATGCTTGTATATTAACTTTCCCATCCTTCAACGCAGCTTCTTCTCTGACTTAAATTATGCAAATTATTAAGGGCTTCCAGAGGGGAGGACTACTCTGCACATACAAATATCCCTTTTTGAGAATTTGTAACTGGTTTTGAGCTAAAGAAAATAAATACATCATTGAAATGACATCTTCAAACACTTTCTTTTATGTTATTATGTATCCAGGAAGAAGCTGCTATACTTCAAACCTATCAGACATTTACATTTTGCAAACTGAGAGTGAGAATCTACAAATACCTACATTTGCACATTTGTGTTTGTATGTATATAAAATAGCCACATGTATTTATCTATAGTACCAAAAGAGTACATCTTTTTCCTCCAGACCCCACACTGTCATTGCTATGAAATTCGGTATTTTCTACGAGGGGAAGCCATTTTAGTTCCCCAAAAGCATTTTACTCTACATCATTTCATCCACACCATGTATGATGAATAGTTTGTTAGTACACAACAGAATACATTCTCTCTAGAAGAGTTCCATGCTTGTAAAATATCTATTTTCCTCTCTGGTGATGTGTTTGATGGGGGTGTTAAAACCAGGGAGATGGGTGATAGGACTCAGAATAGTCTCATATTTATAGCAATTGGAAAATTCTGTCCCCAATTTCCAGCAAATGCCAAGCTAGCCACTTTTGCTCTTCCAAACTGGGTCACTGGGTGATAGCTCTATTCCCCAGGTTCCCCGTTTGACATTTCTGGACTTCAGAAGCTCTGAACACCTGGCAGTTCCACACAAGATCTCCTCAAAAAATATAAGTACTGTGTGACATTCAGAATGGCCTGATGTGTCGTAATATCTCAGCTTTCTCACTGCGATCTGTGTGTAAAGCTGGGTGGATGACCCCTGGCATGGGACAAGGCATTTGATTTACTGGGAGGTCTCATGGCAAAGACAGCAAAGAAATTATTAGGATGTGCAGCTCTTGGTTTCATTTCCACACGCTATCACTGTGATGATTTCAAACTCCACCCTCTCCCAGATCCTTCCATCTCTTCCTCTCATTACTCCTTACTTCCCAGTCAGAATCTGTCTCTTGCTTCCTGCCCTGTCTTTTGATCTTCTTAGCTTTGTTAACCCCAAATCTTTCATCTCCATTGTTCCTCTTCTGTGTTCTTATTTTTTTTCCTTTTAAACTCTCCCATGTCTGCCTGAGGTCCTCTAACCTCCTCTGACAGTTCTCACCTCTGCCCGTGAGTAACCTTGAGAGCAGGGAGATGCGGTTCCACCATGTTAAGAGGTCCCCAACAATGGGAAAAAGCATTTGCAAGGAAAATACTACCCAGATCCCGAAGCCCAGGCCATCTGTAGATTAGATTCTTCTCTTGAAGAGCAGGTACACTACGGGATTCCTACAGAAGCACCACGGGAGGCTGGAATACTTGCAGGACACGCAGGCATAACTCTGCATTTGCAAACTGGTATTTCTCAGATAGATGATACACTTTAGCCAAGCTGGACAGATTTTTAACAGCTACACCAGGATGATATGAGCTTACTGCCAAAGTTCAAGTTTCTACTCCAAATCACCTTGGCACTAGAAATTCCCAGAATGACTATCCTTTTCCATGTGCCAAAAAAAGGCTTGTTTTAGTCCAATCTCAATTTCAGAAACAGATGGGCAATTGAACTTAATTTCTATCATCCCACTGTCAGAAGAAGGTAATTTGAGGCAGAGAGCCACCATGCATGATTTCAGCTGAAATACATGCACTGCACATACAGTGAAAAGACCCGCTTATAGGTGAAAAATACTTATAACCTGCAATGTCTGTCACAGTGCACACCCAAAGATGACACGCAGTATGGGTCTGGAGCCAACGACCCGAAAGGAGGTTGTAGCCAGGTGGGGGTCGGCCTCTTCTCCCAGACAACCAGTGACAGGACAAGAAGGCATAGTCTGAAACTGCGCCAGGGGAAGTTCAGGCTAGAAATGAGGAGGCCTTTCTTCACAGAAATGGTGGTCAGGCATTGGAATGGGCTGCCCAGGGAGGTGGTGGAGTCCCCATCCCTGGAGGTGTTTGAGAAAAGTCTGGATGTGGCACTTAGTGCCATGGTCTAGTTGACATGGAGGTGTTAGGGCAAAGGTTGGACTCGATGATCCCAGAGGTCTCTTCCAACCAAACCGATTCTGTGATTCTGTGAGTCAGAGCACAGTGTGAACACAGCACATGGCTGCAGGTGATGGTACGGACGTTTCGCGTGGAGTAGAGCCTAAGCTGAGCATCCACCGACTGCTGGGTCTGGCACTTTGAACAAGGACCGTGGGACCACGTGCATTCGAGAAGCGTGGAAGAGGGAGATGCTTCTCATCCCTTCTGCCCTGCACCAGCAGCAGCTCCTCATGCGGTAAGTTTGGATCGAGCCGTGTTTAGTACATCGGCAGCTGGGCCTTGCGTGAGTGCACCTACTCGGTGCCTCTGTGCCATGGCGTGCTCTCGACGAGGGCTTGTCAGCTCCAATCTGGTGCTAGTAGGACTTTCCTACTGAAGCTTTCCGCTGAAGCTAGTAGGACTTTCCAGAGCCAAAGTGCTGGAAAGCACAGTCACTGAACAGGTCCTCTGAATACAACTCTTGGCAACTTCGCCTTAGCTAAGTCCTATTGGATCCAAGTTAATTCCCTTCAGTGTCTTGCAAGTACCTTTGCTTCATAGTGGCAGCATCATCACCCTCTCCTCTCTTTTTTGTAGCATCAAAATTACCCAAGTTTTTCCAATGTCCAGAAATACATAATTTTTTTCCCTCCTCTATACTCCAACACTCTAAATAATCAAGCGTAGATTCTAAATCAATGCAAATAATTAAAATGTCATGCAATATCATCTAAGAAATCCACTTCTTTATGTTTAAGAGCTTGTTCTGATCACGAACAGGCACTGTTGGGTTTTTTCCCATTCACAGTATCACTTAGCTTCCAGTTCTTCTATGAGGTAAAATGACAGTTGTATTTTTCCTCAGCTTATAACTGTCATTTGTTTTTTCCTTTATTAGGTGGATTCTAAAAATGCTTAGAGTTCATCCTAACTTATTACACCATTCTTCATATCACAAACGTCATGGCAGTATTTCTTCCATCAGCAAAGCTAATTTCTTCCTGATATAAGCAAAAGCAATTCCCTGTAGATTTAGTGAGACTATGGTACCCGCTAGTGCCAAGTCCGGATAAACGCAGCTTTTAATAAAAAAGATAGATGAAGACTGCAAAAAGAAAACAATGTGAAGCATACTGCAAGGAGAGATGGTAACATTTAGTAAGCAATATGGATTGGCATGTATAAAGAGTGAGTTAGTATTTGGTTCAATCCCGTTATCATCTATGATATACAGTCCAACTCTAGAGCAAGTAGATCAGTTCAGCTTTTAAATAGAGTATACTGGCAAAAAGGTTTAATGGAATCTGAAAGACTGGAAATGACTGGCAGCCACAGCTTCCTTTTCAAAATTCAGAGCAAACGAATCGTTCTTTGAACAAAGCGAAAGAAACATTCCCTGAAGTGTGTGAAGCTCCACATTATGAAAAGCTTTATTCTGTCTGTCACATCTTCCTGGTATAAACCTTGAGAAATGGGTACCACCAATGGAAGGAGGTGAAAGTGAAGCCTTTTTGAGAACTAGGGGAAGACTTTTGTACACTTGGTGAAAGAGATATATATAGAGATAAATAAAACCACTGGGGAAAGGGAGAGAAATCAGGAAGCATAAGCTTAAATGTTTTGGTGGCAGTAGGCAGAGAAAGATGGAAATTACTTCAGTAAGATACTCAGGGAAGTCACAAATTATTGTAGATTATGGATTAAAAGAAAGAAAAGGGAAGGTAGCATAGCATGGTTAAGGTCAGCTGTTCCCGCAAGAATGCTTTCAAAAATTCAGCTAAAAATGAATGGATTCATCTTACTTATTTCTCTTTTTGCAAGAGATGAGGAAATTGAAGATGAAGAACTGAGGTTGGCAACAGTTGCTAATTGTTTTGTGCAAAAAGTTGGGAGAGCTTCGGAACTTAGAAAAAGGATAGAAGATGGAAAGAAAATAAGGTGTAGCATTAGCATCCAGTCTTATCATCCTCAAGGCAACCATCCTGACGCGTTAGCAACCCCTGATATCCCTGGGATAACATACCAAGTGTTTCTCAAGTAACTCAGGAAACCAAACAATTCTAAAACCACATTTTTTTCTCTTTGTAATGAGTTATGGCCCTGGACAAATCTTTTCAAATTCAAGTTGCACACTCCTCAGCCTGCTTATCTTCTTTGAAAAGATTTTCACTCCTTTCCTTCTTTTCCTTTCTAGTATATCAATCAGCTGGGCTTAATTAACAAATAAGAAGTATTTGCCTTAAGCTTCTTTTTGCATTACCCCCACCTCTCTGAATCCTAAAAGCAGGCAGGTAGGTAATTTTCCTGTCCAGTTCTTCACAGTTGGGCCTACACACATCATGCAGGGACCCAGATGTGTAACGTACAGCATCAGTAACCGCCAAAACCAGGAAGACTAGTACCAAAGCTCTCTCTTTCACTCCACAGAAGTCCCAGAACAATATCTGTGGTTTGAATTCGTAGCAGTCCTCACCTAGAGATTCACACTTCAGTGAATAAAAAGTCAGAGTAAAGTCAGCCTGGAAATCCAAAGCTTTTTTTGCTTTGCAACCAAAACTTTAAAAATAATTAATTTCATGTGATTTTCAGCAAAGTGGGCCCAAGTTAATTCAAAACATTTGTGAACCCTAACAATTCTTTTAACAAACCTAAAAGCAGACAAGTTTCACATGATTTGTTAGCAAAAAGTTTGGCCCAATCTCAAGTACTACATCATGGTTCACATAGCAGCAGTGACGGTAAGAGGCATAAAACGTCAGGGTTTTGCTGTAGCGTGGAGCTCTCTTGTACTCCTCAGAATTTCCCTATTTTTACAAACAAATTCAAACTTAATAGCAAATATTCAAGTTCTGCTTTTTTCTTGATCTTCAACTACATCTTCTTTTTATCTTCTCCGTTTCAGCACAATGTAAGGTATTTACTCCAAGAAATCTCACAAGTCTTATCACTTGAGATTTCTAGACGGGCCTAAAAATTCTTGCATTTGAGACCATTTGGAGAAGCATCTTTAACAAAACTGAATAGATAGCTGACAGGTCTTGCAGGTTAGTCTTCGTTCATTTGTTTTCCCAGATTTTTTCTCGCTCTTGAATCTGGGGGTATTTGCCAGTCACGTTTTAGGTACTACTCCAAGGGTGAAGCTTAAAAGTTACCACTAGATCCGCTTGTTCAAAATACACACGTGTATCTATTGTACTACCAAAATGCACCTTTGCATTTGCAAGATATATGTAGGGGATTCATACCAGCAGGAGTAATTTTTAAAACTAATTTGTTACTGTGATTTCTGTAGCAGACCTTGAGAATTTCTCATGATGTTGTTTAGAGACCCCTGAGCATACTCAAAGGTAGTGAGCATGCTGTAGGATAAAAAAAATGAGGCATAAGAGATAACTGGGGCCATATGAAAGACAGATGTTCATGCACAAAAGATAGACTTTCCATCAATACTAGTAATTTTCCTTAGAGTTAATTGTGAGGTGTTCAGTTTTGTTGTTGATAGCAGTGAGGGCTTAGACTTTTGAGTGAATGGGTTTTTTTATTTGAAAAACGTAGTGCCTTTCCAGGGTTCAGATGGTTCTTTCAAGAAACATCTCAATTGTATTTGAAGGATTGGTATTCTCTAGTTATTACATGTGGCCTTTATGTCTCTATATGCCGTACAAAATGGATTACAGTGCAATACAGTGCTGGACTGCTTTATGTCTGAAATGCATAAATATTTCTGTCATCCTGGTGTTGTAATAAAATTGTCTTTCAAGTTTTTTGACTACCCATTATCCTCACTGAAAATGAAATGTTTCATTCAAATGAAACTGTAGGCCATTTACAGACAATTTGACAGACAGGTAGCAGCTGTAAGAGTAAGCTTCATGAAGGACTGGTAGCTGAATGTAGGTCAAAGACACAAAATAGTGCCTGAAGGATGACATCAAAGTGACCCTGTTCCCTCTGACCAGGCAAGCACTATGTTGGTGCTGTCCCATTAATATTTAGAAAACATAGGGAACAGTAGATAGACATTTGAAGACAAAGTTGGAAATTGAAGTACTGTGAGGCTGAGGGAGAAACATTGCCCTTTTAGAATTCTTACACACATATTGCTGTCCTACAGACTTTGTGACTTTCTTCAGTTATTTTCAGTTAGCGCTCCTTCATCAGCTAGGGATGGCTGCAGGCAGGGAGAGTCCCAGACTGATGACACAAAGGAGGGAAGGAAGGATGCATTTATACAGAAAACAAGAGATGAAAGAAAATAGATGATTCCTTAGATCAGTCTAAGCCCTAGTGTATGTAACCTCCAGTTACCCAGCTAATCATGTTAGGAAGTAGAGTTTATATCATAATTACAGGCTGAAAGTTTCCCAGTCTTTATCTGTTATAGGTATTTGTGTCTGGACTGGGTATTAGCCTGAGATCTTACACCCTCTCAAAGTCTTCAGCACCACCACAATGACAGAGCATCCCACACCATGCACAGAGAACTGCAGCAAACTGAAACCAAGCCGTTTCCTTGAGTTTTTGCACAAAAGTTTGCTCCCCAGCCTCAAACCAAGCACTTGAATCAGGAAATTATACACTTCATTTAGGTGCTCCAGTTAAGTCCCTGAAGTTAAGTGGAATGATTTTGAACTACTGTGAAAATGCTGCATTTCAACACGTGTATAAAAAAAAATCGGTGACTGTGGAAGAGGAAGCAGCCAAGCCCAGATTGACCCCATCCATAGTAGCTAGACCCTACTTTTGGTTCACATCACTCCACATCTCCTGGTCATTGGGTCTCCCTTATTGGCTCTGTATGGACAAGTGAGGTTCTGGAGGGAGCCCTGGAGGGTTTTCTGGTTGTCACAGTCAATGAGGAGGTGGGAACTTCAAATATTTGCTGATTAGATGTCACATACTGGCTGCAGTTTGCTTGAGTTTAATTATTATAAACTGTTAGCATAGTTCTCCACTCCTAAAAATTGGCAAAACTTCAGGTAAAAAGGGGAAACATCCTGAGCAAAAGGGTAATTTATACTTCATAGGCATTAAAACTGAGAAAGTCTTAATAAAGCACTGCCAAAGACGCATGCAAACATAGTGATTGCACTTGAAATCCAATCTGTTACGCTTAAAACAGAGGAAACAAGGGAAGGCCTCATGGAAAACTTCTTTTGTGGGCTAATAGCACATCTAGATTTTGTAGAGGTCAGAGAGTTAAAGCAGTGCCCTTGGAGCAATTCCATGACCCATAAGGCAGTATTTGCTGTGTTTCCCTATTGCTCCTGGTTTTTTCTTTCTTCTTAGCCATCATCTCTTAATAGTACAGCACCATCTATTTCCCTGCTGCTCTCACATCTGTCGCAACATCACACCTTCAAAGCAGTCAGCCTCTGAAAACATATTCATTTTTTACCTCCCTTTCTGCCCTCCCTCCCCAATCTCTCTACCTCTTCAAATAATTCTTCCGTTAATTCTTCAGCTAATTCTTCTGAATTCAAGTAAGTGCCAGGGCAGTTTCTCATGCCTTGAGAACTGCAAGTGGTGCCCTGAAGTAGTTGCTACAAGATGAAAAGGAAAAACCCAGTAACATAAACTCCTGCAATTGTACAGGCAGGGAACAGGCAGTCTCTGGACAGGATTTGCTTTTGCTCATCAAAATGTGGATTTATTGTTTCTAAGTATCAATTTTAGGTGGTGGATTTATTATGGAATTGTACATTCTTGTTACCTAGATTTGTCGAGAGTATTTTTTGCTTTACGAAAATCTCATTGTCTTTGACTTACAAATGCAAGCTGCGTAGTTCCTGTGAAGTGAACATACCCTAACAGACAGCGTATTTTGCACATTTGCAACCTGAATATTCTTCATAAATGCACACACATGCACATACACATACATACATATACATGTATGGATTTGATTTTTCAAAAAATGTCTAAATATGGAGATTTTCCCTAGTTTTATCATGATAAGACACTTCTCTGCATTCCCCTGGTGGCTTTTTCCCCCAGCTTTGATTCCCATAAACTTTCCTACCAAACGCTTGAGTCATCATCACTCAGCTCACAGTTTGTCCGATTATCATTCATGCACAAAGCCATGGCAAAAGTCAAAACAAACCATAACTTTAATCCTTAACTGTTGATAAACAAATGAATGGACAAAGTAAGTTACACAGCTGCAACTGCATGTTCAAAGGGCAAATAAAATATCATTTTGTTTCTGTTAAGCGGTTATTACTGTTAAGTGAATACCGACTGTTGTGTTAACAGGAATGAATGACATAGTCCAGCAAAGCCAAAAGCTGGTTTGGTAATCACAACTCACAAAGCACTGTTGTAATTCAAAACAACTCTTCTCACCAGATCTCCTCGAAAACTTGTGTGCTTGTTTCACTGTACTTCTGAACCCATTTACAGTTTCTTGCATAGGCCAAATGTCTTAAATGCGGGGAGTCACGTTAGTTGAGCCTTAAATACGTGAGTATTTCTTTTACAGGAGTTCCTACATAAATTGCATCTTCCCTATCAGAATCTGCTTGCTCTTTCCTAGTCCCCTCGTCGTTCTGGCTGAGCTGTTAGGGTGCCTACATGGTCAATTGTACAGAGACCTGAACTAATTGAAGAATGAATTTTCTTTTTTGATTCCTTCTCCAGTTTACTCATGTTTCCTGTATGATCGTACAAGTACCTATTCAGCTTACTGAAGAGGACAGGTAAGATGTGAACAGAGAACCGAGAAAGGGACAGCAAATCGAACTTAAACAGGGTGAGCACCAAATGCCTAAACACAGTTCAGTGATATAGGTTAGCTGAATACTTCTTTTCAAGGAGCAATAGTTGTGAGAAGTGTGTCAAGTATGGCAAACTCAAAAACACAGTAGACTATCATTTGCAGCTGGAGGTTGGTTTTTCATAAGAGTTTTCATATTGATTACTATGATAAGCTCATGATATTTCCCAAAAATAATTTCTAACCCAAAGGGGAAATTTAGATCTTGGGAAATGATGCTGTTATTTCTTGAAAAACTGAGTGTTTCTTATAAAGTCAGTTCTCAAAAAAATTACTTGGATTAGAAACTTCTTGTCAGTTCTCTTTATTGGTCCCGGAGGAGTTCCAATGCAGTGGAATAACATTTGATGTGTTCAGGTATAGTTGTTTGGTGTTAGGCAATCCTGTTATTACAACTTGTAAAGAAACCGTCAGGCCTTACTTGGCTGGACAAAACACACCTGATGGGATCTGGAGACGTAATAAACAAAACAGTGTGTGGTGGAAAAGCTCCGCAAATGGAGTCTTGGAGACCACGCATGCGGCTTACACAACTCAGCAAGAGAGAAGATAACGGCTCAGGCATTTAAGCTCTATACAAATATTTAAACATCTCCAGTCTGTGGAATAAATTGTAGATCTTTTACTGTTGTTGCAAAACGAGGATTCAGTTGGATGCAAACAGTGCTTTTTGCAAGCATTTCTACACCTGCAGAGGGGAAAAAGGGAGTGGACATAGCACAAAGTGGATGAAGAGGGAATGCCATTCATAAACATTCACTGGTTG
>NW_009607607.1:0-6084 GCF_000690535.1 Cariama cristata | reverse complement strand
GTCTTGGTGGAAGGCAGGTGGGCAGGCTCGGGGAGAGGAGGGGCCGTCTGCAAGCAGTTTAAGTCAGTGCCTTTAAAAAAGATGTCAGCAACTATTTTCCTGACTGACCTCACATAAACCAAGGACGACCTGAAGATTTTCATGCTCAGGACAGAAGTCTTGGCTCCTCTCTGTATCCTCAAACACTATTTTTAAACAATTTTGGACAAGCCCTAAAGGCCATAATTTACACAAAGGTTGAAGTTTTAAGGGGGCAATTATACATGACTGTAAATTGTTTTAAATCCTTTATCTGGTGTTCAGGATGAGTCTATGCCATCACGAAGGCACAGAGTGCCTTCATAACCTACAGGCACCATCAAAGAAATGACCAAAGAAATATGGAAACTTCACCAGATCCTGGCAAAACTCGCATGTTGTGATTTGGTATGTTCCCGCATAATCCACATTTAGTTGTTTATGTAAGAGAACTTCCAGAAACAACAATTATGTGCCAGGAGATAATTGCTTATGATTAGCCTGGAGGAGAGTATTTCAACTTTGTGTTCAATATGGCTTTATTTAACTAAAGGATAATATGAAAAGGGAACCTATTTCTGCCAAGCTTTCTGAGAAATCAGAAATTCAGTGTTTGTTGGCTTATACATATAGATCTAAGGCACACGAAATTTTCTTCTTCCACATATGCCATTGTCTTTAATGCATCAATATTTTTTAAAAAATATCAAAACAAAGTCATTTCTCCAAATTATGAACAACACTTAAAATTGCACATCAAAGTGAATTAGATCTTATTAATAGATTAAATCTCATAATAATAATGCTGTTTAGAAGAATTAACGTTGAGTCTTCTTTCAAGTTTTCTTCAACTTAGATGCCTTAGGTCCCTTAGCTCCTGAATTGGCACCCTAATTTTCAGAAGAATAGATCATTTGTGTTTCTTACTTTGCTGCTCAAATATAGATTTCCATCAAAAAACTTTTAAGCTTTCTTTCAAAGTTATAAAGCTAATGAGAATGTTGAGTATACAGAATTCTGACTAGAAGTTGACTCTGTCATTTTAGAGATGCCTCAATTTCCTTTTTACTTTGGCCAGAATCATAACAGAAACATTCACAGGAAAATTTTACAGGACTTTTTATTAGAATTTTTAAACATGCTTTCCCACTTTGCTGCAGAGACAGAGGAGCATGGGGTGGAAGGGGAGGAAGTCAATTCCTACCGCTGATGCAGAGAGGTCATGGAGACCTCATGCCAAGCTTGGAGCAGGGACAAGGTAGGACAACGGAGCAGGATTGGGCAGGGCTATGCCGGGAGGCAAAAGGCAAATAATGTGAACAGTGGCACTGCTGTAACGGTGTGGTGGCCTGATTTTATGGGTATTTTATTGGTATAGTGTGCAATAGCACACATCTCAATATACTTCCTATACAGGCTGTAGAAGAGGCTGGTGTCAGTGTTTGAGCTAGAAAGTCAACTGCGAGTTGCGAGTGGGAAAGCAGCTCTTTTGTGGCGGAGGAGGACAAATTACAAGGAGAGCACACACCCAGCTGTTGGGAGAAATGTGGTGTAGAGGTTCAGTGTCTCATCACACTGTGAGAGAAGGCACAAGTGCGTATTTTTGTAGAACTTGATCTTTAATTAGGGGAAATTATATACAATAATCTGCTTTAACTTATAGTATTATTTGTGTTCTGTTTCTAGAACTTTTCTTAATATTAGGAACTTTATCTTACGCAAAATTTAAAAACAAAGAAAGTTTTAACTTCCTTTTCAGATCCTCAAGGTTATGCAGGATAATAGAAGATTGTTTAATAACCTGTGTTGTTGATGTCTTTCTCAAGACAGAAGAGACCTTTCTCTCCTAGAGAGAGACATTTCAGCACTCGAAACAAGGTTGAAGTGTTAAAGTAGGCTACTCGGAAATACTCAAGAAAGAATAATGCCTTTATCTGTGACTTTTTTAACTCAGTAGAAGTCCTGCAAAGAACAAACTAGAGAACTCCCCTCCCCATAGAACAGAAACCAAATAAGTTATCACAAAAGAAGCTGTTCGTAAACATCTGAAAGATAACTTCAGTATCAGCCATCAAAGGACTGGGTATATTTTTAAAATTCCCAAAGAAATACTGGGTCACCCTTAAGTGCTTTCTTCGGTCTGCTTCAGGGGTCATTGCTAACAGCTCTTACACAAGAACTTCGCTGTTGTTCATTTTCAGTGTGGCATTTCTTTAACAATAATTGTATATAACGATGAAATACTATGAATGGGAGATGCCAAGACCATTGAAAATAGTGGTAACATTCCCGAGAAACAAAAGTGAAGTGGCTGGAGAGTTTAAAATCCAGTTATTTTTTCTTTTAGTCTAGACCTTGGAATTGGGATTGCTATTTAAATTAGAAGACAATGGAATTTGAGTAAAGGCCAGATTTTTTCACAGTTATTCAAAACTAAGTGGTGCTTTACACCACCACTAAACCTCAGTGATTATGTGGATAAGCATGATCAGAAAGGAGAGACAGAATCCAAACCTGCTCCTTGAACAGGTTTTTGTGCCAGGTTCACTTATCCAGTCACACAAATAACCCCAGCTAGTGTTAATACCAGATGCTTTCACAAAGCAATATCCAGTCCCATTGTTTTAATGTAAATATATTCACATAAACAGTGATATCTAAAATATACACTGCTTTTTTTTTCCTAATGTTTAAAGATTAAACAAAACCAGTGTCTGTTTTTTTCACATTCCCAGTCTTTGTGCTTTCAGAGCTAATGTACTGCACACAGACTTGACCTTTTGCCAGACAATGCAACCCTGTGATAACAACAAAGCTGGGAACTCTACCAGCCTTTCTAAGCCAGAGATATTGCCATCCATTACTAATAGTTGGGATGGTGGTTCCCATAGCCCTGAAATAAAAATCTGAAAGCAATAGCGCTATTTTTTCCATAAGGATAGACAAAGTTAGGAATTAACACAGAGTCTGAATCTTGCAAGTGACACTGATAGAGCACTTTTGCCATACATGTTTGGGAAAAGAAAAGCTCCAAGACAAACTGATAATGAAGCTCTCACCTCTAAAATATGAAGTGTTTCACAATGCCTAGCATCTTCCCGTTCCCATTAGCTACAGACTTGTGTCTCCCTGAACTGATTTGCCTCCTACCTCACTCCACTCGTTTCCCCATCCCACTTCTTATCATCTCCATTTACTTTCTCCTTGTCCATGTGTCCCTGTCCTTCTTCATCCCCCAACCCTATCAACCCCCCAATATTTAGTCTTTCCTTTCTCCTTTCTGAAGTTGCCTTAATTCCCAAGCTTTTAACATTTAAAAGCATGATGATCCTCTCTCTTTCTAATTAGCACTAATTACAGAGGTCCGCTTCCCCAAACAAGGCAGCAATCGGTGATGATATGATCGCAGAGCATTTCAGATTTGAAAGGTCTCATGTCCATCCTCCTGTTCACAGCAGACTCATCTCCAAGATCAGACTGGGTTGCTCCAGACTCTGTCCAGTCACATCTGGAAAATCTCCAAGGACAGAGACCATGCAGCCTCTCTGAGCAACTTGCTCCACTGCCTGTTTCTCCTAATGAGGAAAAGCGTTTCCTTACATCCACTCTGAAGCTCTCTTCTTTCAATTTATGCCTCTTGTCTCTCAGTCTTCTGCTCTGCACCACTGTGAAGACCCTGGCCCCATCTACTCCATGACATCCCCATAGGCCCTGGGAGTTTGCTGTCATATCCCCTGAAGCTGTGTCTTCCCCAGGCTGAGCCAGTCCTGGTCCTTCAGCCTCTCCTCACAAGGAAAGTCCTCCAGCCCCTTCCATCCTGGAGATCCTTCAGGGCCATTTCCACAAGAGAGGAGTTGCCAGCCTGTGGCATTGCAAGGGGTTTGTGCATGCCAGGGGTAGCACTTGCCAGCTGTCTGCTGAATTTCACAAGATTCCTGTCAATCCACCCTCTGGCCTGTCCACATGATGGTGCAGGACCACGCTGAGGTAGAGGATGCTCATAATCGATGGAGCAGGATAAGCCAACACCAACAGAGAGCAGAAGGACCTCCGGGGCAAGCATGACAGCAGTCTGCCTAGGGACTGAGCTCCACATCCAGCCCAGCATCTGAGATACAAAAAAGTACAGAACGCCAAAATTTTTCTCGTAGACGTCTATCAACCAAAGACTGACTTGTAGATCCCTATCAATCAAAGACCGCAACTCAAGAGACAAAGCCAAAATACCACTGCTCAGACAGATGAGATGGCAGCAGGGCTGCAGGACTTGTCAGTGCCGAGTACTAGTCTCATTCAGACCTGATCAGACCCATTCAGACCTCCAGGAGACAAGGGAGTCAATCCCTGCCATTCTGCAGGGGATCTGCACGCTCTCATGAAAGATGTAGACAAAGCCATGCATCCAGTGAAGTTTTAAGGCCCAGCGTATGACAGAGATCAAAGGGATGCTGGGAGCATTCAAACCTTATGCAAATATCGGAATCTTTAATCAGTTTGAAATATTCATTTGGAGAAAAAATCTGGTAACTGACATCAGTGCCCTGTTCCCAATAAATTATTAGTTAGGCAGAAAAAATAAAAATCAGTGGCTGTTTCTTGAATGTGTGCAGTAAAAGCACCACTGGCAGGTTCTAGGGAGATATTTTGGAAGAAAGGAGGGTTTCATCAGTCATTCAGAGCCAGAACTTGCATTAGCACAGCTGTCCTGATTATGCTTTTCCTATGTATGCAAAGAATCTTGTCCTTTTCCAGATACAATAATGATTTGTTTGTACTTCATTTATTTTGTAATCACAGATTTCAAAATACATACCATAAAGATGAACAAGTCATGTAAACATCCTGCTAGGCTCAAAACTGAAAACATGAAAATAAAACAAATATAGACAATGGGATATAAACCTTCATGTCTTCAATAACAATTCCAAGTACAGTGTCATCTGTTCATGTCGAGATAAGGTTAATTTGATCTTATCACCAATTTGATCAAAGCTTCCTGCACCAAAATGTTTGTGTGCACATTTATATTTGTATTTATCCAATTTCCATATTTTGTTCATGGCATTGTACCTAGCTTTATTCAGTAATTAAGTCACTAGTTAGTAATATTAGTCCATTGGCCATTTAGTGCAGGAAATACTCAAAGAGAGAGTTGTTGTGAAAGCTCTGATATATAATTATTTTAATGTTAATTTGTGTTTTATCAGTTATTCTATATAATATTAATGTGTACTTATAAATACATTGTATTGTTATAAAATATAATTATTATATACATTCTAATACAAGACATGCATAAAGCTTTGTAAGTTAAGAGTTTCTGTACAAATACTACCTAAAATTACTTATTCTTAATTAAAAATTAAAATCTGGACATTCGTATGGATAAGAACATCTAGAGTTACATTAGCCTGGATTTTTTTCAGAGTTTTAGGAAGGACGTAACGTACTCAACAACACCCTAAAGACTATGATCCCATTACCAACCTAGATTTACCTTTTCAGAGCCTACCCAGGCATATATATGCCCTTGAAAATCTGGCTAAACACCTAAATTCCACCAAAAATTTGGGCTACTGCATCACTTTTATTTTCAAAGCTCTTTCAAGCTTCTAAACTATTTACGGGCAGATTTTCAAAAGCTATTTAAATGGTTAGGGATGCCCAGCAAGCGTCTAATCAGATTTTGAGAAGTATTTAAATGGATCATGCACCCAACACCCTTTCAAAACTCAACCCTCAAGGATATTTTTTTAAAAGATACAAAGATAGCTCTGCCAGAGATTTGGCAGAAACTTACCCCTGAGTAAGACAGCCTATTTCTGCCAACTGCTGAAGCATTCTGGCTGTTTGGCACAGTGGGTTTTTTGGCACCACACAAAATCCTTACTAGTTTGATTGAGTAGAACAAGGGCTGTATTTCTACCGAGCAGGCAGAAGAAAAAGTCTACAGAAGAATCTGCCTGAAGCTATGCAGTGCTCTATCTAGTGCTATATCCATGATGAACATTTTACTGTGCCAGATTATATCCTTGTGAGTTATTATTATTATTATTATTATTATTA
>NW_009607606.1:24537-85206 GCF_000690535.1 Cariama cristata | reverse complement strand
GAGGGTACACTCAGTCCCACTGTCTATGTGATTGATGAAGATATTAAATAATATTGGTCCCAGTACAGAGCCTTGAGGGACACCAGTCATGACTGGTTTCCACTTGGACATTGAGCCATTGACTCTAACTCTTTGGATGTGACCATACAGCTAGTTCCTTATCAATCTAACAGAAGAGCAGCCCTGATGAAAAGGACGTGGAGGTACTGATGGATGAAAAGCTCAACATGATCTGGCAATGTGCGCTTACAGCCCAGAAAGCCAAACATATCTTGGGCTGCATCAAAAGAAGTGTGACCAGCAGGTCAAGGGACCTACAAGAAACCTGGAGAGGCATTTTTTACAAGGGTAGGTAGTGATAGGACAAGGGGCAGTGGCTTTAAACTGAAAGAGGGTAGATTTAGATTAGATATAAGGAAGATATGCTTTACCATGAGGGTGGTGAGACACTAGAAGAGGTTGCCCAGAGAAGCTGTGGATGACCCATCCCTGGAAGTGTGCAAGGCCAGGCTGGATGGGGCTTTGAGCAACCTGGTCTGGTGGGAGGTGTCCCTGCCCATGGCAGGAGGGTTGGAACTGGATCAACTTTAAGGTCCCTTCCAACCCAAACCATCCTATGACCTATGACTTAGGTATGTTCAGGTTTCTCAGGTGTTCTCGAGCCTGACCCTCTCCTACAATGGAAGGGACTTCATTCCCCCTGTCCCTGCTATGAGGTTCAGGGGCTTGAGAGAGGTGGGAAGAGAGATTACCATTGAAAACTGAGGCAAAAAAATTGTTGAGTACCTCAGCCTTTTCCATGTCAGTTCTCACCTGCTCTTCGGTCGTATTTATTGGGGGGGTAGGGTACATTTTCTTTAATCGTCCTTTTCTGGCCAACATACCTGTAGAAGCCCTTCTTATTATTCTTCACATCCTTCACCAAATTCAGCTCCAGCTGTGCCTTAGCTTTCCTAGTCCCATCCCTGCACATCCAGGCAACATGCCTATATTCTTCCCAGGATACACATCCCTGGTTCCACTGCCTATGTGTTTCCTTCTTACGCTGCAGTTTGACCAGAAGGTCCTTACTGAGCCATGCCAGTGTCCTGCCTGCCTTGCCCGATTTCTTACACGTGGGACTCGAGAGCTGTTGTGCTCTAAGAAAAATGTCCTTAAAGAGCTGCCAGCACTGTTCAGCTTCTTTGTCCCTGAAGGTAGTTTCCCAGGGGGTCCCATCCACTAATTTCTTAACTGAAAGTTACTCTCCTAAAATTCAGCATCCTGACTCTACTCTTCACCTGGCCCATATCCCTCAAGATTGTGAATCGCACCAGGACATGATCATCGCAGCCCAGGCTGCCACCAGTCTTGACATCTCTAATTAGTTCATCCTCGTTGGTAAGCAACAGGTCTAGTAACACTTCTCTTCTGGTTAGACTGTCTGTCACCTAGATTAAGAAATTATCCTCGATGCACTCCAAGAGTCTCCTGGACTGCTTACAGCTTGCTGTGCTGCTTTTCCAGCAAACGTCAGGGTGATTGAAGACCCCTGGCAGGATCAGAGCCTGGGAGGGTGGTGCTTCCTGTAGTTGAAGTAACACTGCTTTAACAACAGGCTCCCCTTGGTGGGACAGCCTGTAGGAAACACCAACCACGAGGTTTCCTTTATTGACTTGGCCCCTGATTTTTACCCATAAACCCTCAACATGTTCATTGCTGCTTTTCTAAGAGAGCTCTGTGCCATCCATCTTTTTTTTTTTTTTTTTACATAGAGAGCAACCCCACCCTTCCTTGCCTGTCCCCCTGAACAGTTTATAGCCATCGATTGCAGCCCTCCAGCCATGCAATTCATCCCACCACATTTCAGCAATAGCGATTACATTGTGCACAGTGGCTTCCAGCTCCTTCCTGTTTGAAACTCTAGTGTCTTTGAAAACAACCATCACAAAGACCAAAACAACTGAAAAAGTGATAAGAAGTTCCTGTGGTAGAAGTGGATGGATTTTTTTGATTAATTAATTCAAGATTTGGCAAGCTGCTGACAGTTTCTCGTGGAGTCTGAAAGTCCTGAGAACCTGGAGAAACAGGTTGGGTAGCAGCCCAAGAGACAGACGTCCTGGCATAGCCGGGAACCAGGAGGATTTCCTTTGGAAACCTGCCGTGTTTCTTCTGATGGATTCAGCATAATCATGCTCTTCTGCGAAACACTTTGATTTCAGCAAATTATCCATTTTCCCAGAATGAAAAATACCATGTTGAAAAACTCCAGCAGGATGTCTCTTGTGTGATGTAGGCACTTTAAAAACCTTTCCCAAGTGTGTCTTGTTTCTCCTGTATTGCAAATAAGGCTTCATCAGCACATAATTAGTGCTAGAGAAACCCTTAGAAGTTCTCAACCTTTCAGATAAATACTTAAATACATGTTGACTTCTTCAGTTCTTTAGGACCAAAAAAAAAAAAGAAAATCTTCTGTGCTGTTTATCAAGAGCTTTTTATAAAGCTGAAATTTGTGAAAGAATAGCATTTCATGTGATACGCTGGTATTTCTATCCCTGTGAAGTTCTTGATTCAAATTTTGTTCAATTCTTACTTATTCTTACAACATCACATATGCTTTGTACCTCAGAGCAATTTTTCTGGGGGTGAGAGCATGGCACACACTGCAGAACAAACTGCAACTGCGAGGGACCAAGAGAAAAAAGATCATTATTTACTAACGATAACATCCTTGCCTCAGATCTTGAGACCTATTAGACCTGTAGACAGAGAAAAAGGAGATGAGTCCAACACAGACTCCTGTAATCCATAGCCCACTTCAGGATTTATAATTTTCATGATTTTGCATGATAACAAAATTGAAACTCAAAGAAAAGGGCAATAGCAACTCCTCGTGTGGTTGCAGAGTCAGAAGACAACATACCACCTAGCACGAGGAGGTGAATAGGTAACCGCCTTTCCCCAGGGATGGGGTTTTGAGCCGGTAGTCAAATTCAGGCACAAGTTAAGTCATGCTTTGGGCCATAGTCCCTCTGGTATCTGCATACCCACTCCTTTTCCAGTTCCTGCATTAGGGCCCGTGATCGAATCGTACTGCAACCTCTCAGACTACCCCTTCACAAAGAAACCAGAAAGCACGCAGTGAGAGCACACAGGTTGAAGCACTGGTACATGACAGTCCGTACCGTTTCCTTCTCAGCAGGGTAGCTAGGCAGTGCTGGGACACAGTTTGGGGGATAGCGTGGGCCAGTGACTGTTACTACGAGGCAGTATGGATAAAGCCACCCTTTTTTAGTTGTGGAAGAGAGTTCAGCAGTATGTGCATATATATATATACACACACAATATAGCTGTATTTGGTCATATGTATATGTGTTGCAATTTCATTAACCTGGGACTTTTTTTGCTTCGTGAAGTTCCATCATTTCAGTGACGTAGTATTTGTAATATTTATTCTTGCTGCTGCATTTCTGATTATAGTACATTAGAGACTGTTTTTCATTGTCCATCTTATTTGATAACACATGTTGCGTGATAACGTTCTCCGTATAATCTGTGCTGTGCCACTTGCCCTTATGTGCCAAAACACAGGCACTGGCCTGCTTTAATTGCGTAAGGCACATAGCCTGATGGGCTAACAAGCAGTCTTTAATGGATTTAAACTCTGATTATCACAGCATGTTACGTCTAAATTCTGTGCTTGATGAAGATCATCACTGGAGCAGGGATGATCAGAGCAAATGCTGAAGGGAGGGTTTCAAATGTTCTTTTTGCAGATAATGCTGTGAAGGCTTTTTAAAAGGTAGATAAATAGCAAGAGGCCAGAGCATGCAAGAGAGCAGACAAAAGCCTTGTAATCTGGTATTTTTCACTTGGACTTTGTCTTCATTTGCTAGCTAACCCCAAACAGACCTTCCTTTTTCTGTCTATCAGCAATGTGTAAATAAATCTCTCTCAGTGCATTCTATAAATAGACACAATTCCTTCATTACAAATGACCTGTCTACTCTCAGCTTGGTTACACAGAACATGAACCCTGTCGAGGTGGAGGTCATAGGACGTAGCATCTTGTGAGAGTCCCATCTAAGCATGCATGCAGCATGAAGTAAATGTTCCTTTTTTTTTGCAATGCTATAGCAGTTTGCCCTAAAGCACCAGGTATGCACAAGAAGCTATGGTCCAACGGTGCCAGACCTGTGATTTTACATGAATTTGGTGATATTAGGGCTGATACAAAGCTGGTTTGAGCATGGCCAGGAGTCCAGAGGGGCAGAAGTTCTTTCTGTGCATGCCACCTCCCTATAGACCGCTCTGCCCCTTTATACTAAAGGTATAGATGTGGGCTCCTCTCTCAGGACACCAAGGCAGAGCAGTTAGCAGTTGATGGGATGTTTGAGGGAATCCTACTGAGTCATACAAATGAGAAAAAGTGCCAACATTCAGATTAGCTTTTCCTGGCTTGTGTTGGGCTTAGAAAGGCTAAGGCTGTGGGAGGTACCGCTTCGTTAGCCTGGATTTTGTGTAATGCATACTCATGTCAGTGGGGCATTGTTAGTAACATCCTGAGGAAATGGCTTTGGGGGGAGGGTGGTGTTATTGCCCATCTTCTGTGATAACATAGGTCCTATTACAACCCCAAAGGTTAATTTCTTTTGAAAGTCTGAATTATGGAGTATTAAAGGTACACAGAGGATTTCTTTCAGAACACTGCATTTTCTGAAGCAGTTTTGGGACCAAACAATTTCTTGGACTCGTGCTACCAGGAAGTTGACTAATGGAAGTAGCTGAGATGATAGCCAAGCTCTAATATAAGTGTATAGTGTAGGCGTATTGTTCGCCTGAAGAGTATACCCAGTAAACTACTTTGGATGCTGAGGGGTTAGTCTCATTACTTTGTCCACCCTGGACTGTGAAGTCCACCTCTGACAATAAAGTCATGACCTTCAGTCTTAAAGAACAGAAAAGTCAAAAAAAGTGGATCTTAAGGGCTTCCTGCACTATAATGTTTCTGCTGTTATTACTGAATTTCCTCTTAATTCCCTGAGCCAGCTAGGGCATGCTTTTGGGTTTCTGCTCTTTTCAGAAACTACCAGACAGAAATTTGTGGAGCAGAAGGTTGCAACTTTCCTTCACCCCATCCCAAGATGCTGCAGGGCTGACTGCTGGCCATGCAGCCACTGGAGAGGGAAGAAACCCAGTGATGCTCATGGGATTTCAAAGGGGAGCATCGGCTGGACCCTGCGGTTGACTGCACGCTTTGTCAGAATTCCCTTCAATACTTGGTTACAGTGTTCAACAAGACCATCTAACTGGCCACGGTACGCTGACATTTTTAGCAATTTAATTAACAGAGCCTTGGAGACCTCTTGCATTGTAAGAGCTTTGAAATTAGTGCTGTAACGTATTTTGATTTGGTTATGTAGACTGTCCTGGGAGTAGAGGTTTTATGAGATAATTTTCTAGTGCTAATGGTCTTTGAAAATATAACTTCTGGGTGGTGGGAGGTACAATCTAACAAAATCCCACAGTCTAAGAATCGTAACAAGGATATAAGAGTATCCCGCCTAATTTCTCCTGGGGAGACCAGCTAACGTAACCTCTAAAAGAGAATGCAGAAGTAGTGGGGCCTAGGATACCTTTGGAAGATACTGAGGACAGGACAGGCATTCAACGTCTTTGTAGACCAGGGTACCGTCTGCACGCTTATGAACATTAAGATCCAATTTTCAATATCACTCTGTGTGTCGCGAGGATAATATTCTTTCTTTTCACAGCCTTTTTTGTCAGTTCCTCCACAAACTGTCTCATATAGTCTGTGTGGGACAAGGTCTCTGTATTGGATGTATGCTGAAAGGGAGGTATCTTTTTGTTCTGTCAACTAATGTAACAATGACAATGATTAATTCTGGAATTTGTCTAGAAATGTGGCTGCAAAATCTGTCTTAATGCAGGTTCAAAGGGTAATGTTCTCGGCATTGGCATAGAGAATCAGGGATTTTGTTCTTCCAATCCCTAAGCAAAAATTGTTTTCTCCAGTTTATGGATGCATTTTTCTACTCAATTTTTTTTTTTATTTGTCCGTATAAACCTGTTTACTAATTTAAATGCATAATAGGCACAGTTTCAATAACTAATTTGTGTACGTTTCTTCACAAAAGTCAGTTAGGATAACATTTCCCTGGAGAAGGTATATAAGACGTCAATAAAATATGTTTAACACAATTGCATCAGTCAAATACATACAATTATTGAGCTGTTCAAATGTACACTCATTTCGTGTATTTATGTTTTCATTCTTAAAGAAAACCAAAAGACCTCAAACATTATTATTTTCAAGCAAAGGAGATACATCCATTCTCATACTTTTAAATTAATTTTCACCATCCCTAAATGCAAATTAATAATTTACAACTCTATAATTATATTCAAATCACTGAGGGAAGGGAAGCTATACCTCTGCTTTTCTTCCAGTTCTTTTTAATGGAGTCTGTAGCTGTTATAATCATGACAAATGTTACACTTTGAATATCACTATTGTTCCAACATCCCTGGCTAAATTTACAGAAAACTTGAAATAGAAATAATGGGGTGTGAATTTCCCCATTCATTTCAGTTATGCATTAAGTGAAATGCCAGTGTAAAATTAGCTTTAAAAATTAGTGCTGATAATTATGGGAAGGATGTATCTTGTAGTTTCTTCCAAAGTAAATCTAATTACAGGAGGTCTGTGTGGATAAAATGAAGAACCATGCTAAACATATAGAAGATTTGTATGTTAAGGCATTTAAGAACATATTGCAGAATCTGTTAGGGAGATCATAACTGGTTTTGTTGTATCTATTTAGCTTGAAGACAGACCCAGCTTTCATCAGCTTGGGAAATGTTATGTCAGGTAATATGTATAAGACTATGAGATTATGAACCATTGACAAAATATGGTTTTTACATTCGTAAGGTAGCTAAGATCTTAATGGGGAGCTGTAAATTCACACAATGATGCATTGAACTCTACACATAAACAAAAATAAATTCTCTTTTGTCTCTATATCCATAAATTTCCTTCTCCTTTGTAAACCAGTGCTGTAGTCCCAGATTTAATTAAAACAGTGATTAAACTACCTGTGAAACTGCGCACTCAAGCATAAGCTATAGCACACTCCTTAACAACAGAAATGCATACCTGTCATATTTTTGTAAATCTATTGCTTTTCCTTAGAAGCAGGCAGGCCAGTATTTCATCTTAACGATGAACATGGACTGGGCTGAAGCATTGCATCCCGGGTCCAAGGGGAGCGTGAGCAGGTATTTCTAAAAGCTGTGCGTATGGAACACATGCCTGTTCTCCTTGCAAGGAGCACAGTATTTTTCTCATTCTTGAGCACACTGTTGCCACTGTACAAAACCGGGACTGGAATTTTCGGTGTTGTGCAATGTTGTACTTACACTGTGAGTTTGATTGATTGGTATTTACAATGCCAGGGATTTTTTTTTAAATGTTTCTTGTATGCGTGCTAATGGTTGTCTCCAAGCTACACCATTTGCTTAATTGAGATCCTGCCTTGGTGCAGAAATGAGACACACCGTATTTGTGGGTCTGTGTCGTGCCACTGGCAGCAGTGGGAACTGTGCCAATCATTTCAGAGGGAAGTGAATTAGGACCTGTAGGACGATGTAAGTTTTACTGAATACTAAATAATGTTCCTTAACAAGGCAAAATACCTCTTCTCTTACTTGCTTTCATTACTTTTTGGTTTCCTTTGCCTTTATCCCCAGCTTTTATCCTCTTATTTTCATAATCATGAGAAGCCAAATTAATCTCAGATATAAGACTGCCAAACCAGCTTTGAATTTCTTTGACTGTTCTGACTCTTTAGACTCCGAGCCCGGCAACGAAGGCTAGATCTTACCAGCTGAAATATTGGGTGGCTCATTAGTTTGAAAGATCCACCACCCATTCAGCCTCAGATGTCCACATGTAAAGACACATCTACTTGTATTATGGCAGGTATCCATTCACTCGTGAGTCACTTTATTTTCTTTTTGTATTAGGTGTGCTTTAATAAAATCACTTACTCCCTCTGTAAGTAACTGTGTAATCAAATCCTGAGAGAGTAGGAAGGAAGGGACCCAGAAGAAGAGGTTAAAAAGCAATCCTCCACTCGGAGAAGTAAAGCAATAAAAATAGGGTGCACAGCTGGCAAAACTGTGGAGAAAAAAGGAGAGAAAGGTAAAAAAATGAATCTCCAGGGTATAAGACTACAATTGAGGAATTAAGGTAGTTTCAAAATGGCTGAACAAAAGGGAGGGAGAAGTTAAAATAATGAAATGGTAATGCACGTGACAAACTAGGAGATCACAGTCAGGATCAATGAAAACAAATGATAAGGCAAAAAAGCAAAACACACGAAACATTCCTATCTGTAAGCCAGAACAAACGATCAGGCTAGCAACTTGACATGCTTTTCAAATTTTTGAAGAAAGGAAAATGGCAACAGAAATAGTGAGGGGAACAATTTTAGAAACTGATAGTGGAAATGAAAGCCTTCTGTTCAACAATTTATCTTTCTGTCTAATAATCTAAAAGTCTTGCTGTTCTAAGTATAAACCAGGAAATCTAAATTTACCTTAAAACGAGAGCAAACATAATTTATTTTAATTTATATGTATTGGTATTGTATATGTGGTATATGATGGTTTTATTTTAAATAATAATCTATCTCTGTGGAATTGTTGTACTTTTTATTCTTTAGTAGCCAGGTAGATTGCAATGCAGTACCTTGACAGAGAGGTGGCAACTCCATGCACTGCTGCTGTAGTAGAGGTGGAATAAAGTCTAAGGAGGAGTCCCAACCTTGTACTGACAACAGAGCCTTGTATTGACAACAGAGCATAGGTATTCTCCTTTACCTCAACAAGAGTTTGTATTTCTGGAGCAAGGCAATCTGGTTCGCAACCTTGCAGTCCCCAGTATATTTTTGTATACGTGGTAGTAACAAAACATAGGATTGCAACATCCAGGTCACTCACCTGTCCTCATCCGTGGAGGAAGAAAGTCTTTTTATGCTGGAAAGCAGCAAAAACATCCAGGAAAAACATTCCACTTCAAACTCAGCTGCCTGGATTTCAGAGTCTTTGATGATGTGTACGCCTAAGTTCCCATTATAGTGACTGGAACCTACTCGGCTCAACATGTGCACTTAGTTTAGGAAGAGCTGAACAGCTGTAGACTAAGTCTAGCTTCTAAGCTTAGTTACCTAAGATCTCGAATGACTATAACGGGAGTTCAGACATCTTGCTGATGAATGGACATCTGCATGTGGGAGTCTGAATCTGCAAGCTAACATCCTGCTCTTCAGGTGCCGTCGCCCCAGCAAAGCCCTGGGCAGTCCCTCGGGAACAGGCTGGGTGGACGCATGACGTGCCTGGTGGCTGGGGCTCCAGCTGCCACCCAAACCCTGCCACCGCCCCCGCCGCCCCGCACCGGGAGGCTGCAGGGCCCCCACCGGTGGTCCGCAGGATTATGAACTGGGTGGGGTTCGTTCTTGTGCTGGGATCCAGTGTGTAAGGTATCTTGTCTAACGAAGAACTCAGCAGGTACCATTTTACTCGGGACTGGTGGCTCTTTTCTCTCCTGAGGACAAACATACTGGCTGAAGCCTCTGGGTTTTATAACCCCTGCATGCAAAGCATCCTGCTGTCATTCATCAGGCCTTCGTAATTCCTGCTAAAAAACCAAGCTGGGCCATTGGAAAAAAGAAAGAAAAGGTTAGGTCATTTGTTCTTATAAGGACTAATTATAAAATCCATGACTGTGTCATTTAACATACAGTTCACTTTAGGTCTGTTGGCAATGCTCCCTCCTTTATTTCCTGAACATGTTCCTACAAACAAGTTTTCTGGAGGAGTGAGGGCTGACGTAGGGAGTTTGAATCTCAGCTGAGAGGGCAGAGTTACTTTTTGTATTTATAATTGTGAGTATTTGCTGATGTGTCTAATAGGATTCCCTGACTTAAAAGACGTTGTCTAGCTTATAAAATAAAAGCAAATATTACAGGTCAAATTCCTATTTTCATATTAAACCCTTACCAAATTTAAAAAAAAAAAAAAAAAAGAAAAGAAAAATATTCTTGAGAAATCAAAAGTCCTGGAATTTTCCATGTCAAGCTGATCCAACGCAGACAGTACAGACTAAAAAGAAGACTTTTTGTGCTTGCAATTTAAATAGGATGAGGTTAATATTGTCTTCCTAAATGTAATCTCTTTCTGCAGTGATATAGGATATCGTGTTTCTAATTTTAATTACAGAGATGGGTGGGTTGGATCACTAAAACTGAGGTTTGGGTTAGGGTGTGGATTTATAGCCCTGCTCCTCCCTGTAAAGGCTGGGACTGCTTGTGTCTGGATTCATCTTTTCAATTAATTTGCAGTAATTAAAGGGTGCTGTGTGGGATGGGGCTAAAGGCAAACACAATTAAAATGTAATGTTTCTCCTTTGGTATCTGCATCCTTATTTATTTTAAACCATCTTCAATGCTCTGGTGAGTTTAAGTGTTCCTGTATCACATACTGTGCAAGCAGAAATATGCGAGTGAACTGTTGCCAATGGCTCTGAGCAAGCATGGGGCATGTTTCAGATTACACTGTTTTCTTGTTCAGATCTGATCTCCTTGCTAGGAGAGGCTAAGGCAGCTCTAGGGGATTTACTTCTAGCAGCAGCAGCAGCAGCACATGATCCATCAATCGCGTGATTCTCACCACCGAGGACTAATGGGGAGAGTAAAGAAAAAGTGAATGCTGCCTTGAGGAAGCAACAGCATTTTCTTCTGCTCCTGAGGCCCCTCCACCAGCCGGACACTTCATGGCTTCTCCCAGGTTGGAAACCTACTGCTGCCCGAACCGGGATGCAGCTACACAGCTAGTGATGAACTTCCAGCCTGAAGTCTTCTGCGGAGTTTGCATCGGCAGTGCCTCCATCAGTCTGCTCCTGACCATCCTGCAGCTCCTGCCAAAGAAGGGACAGAGCCTGCGGAAGATGCCCAAAGCCTCCTCCTCTTCCACCATCCTTCTCCTTATCTCCATTTGTGACATCCTCGGTGGCTTAGGTAAGCGCCAGCTTGACGCCCCTCACCCTTGCTGTGGCAGGCGCTTGCTGCTCCGAGCTACCGCAGCCAAACGAAGGTGGGGAGTGAACAACAGAGATTTCTGAGGGAAACATGCCGTAGGCATTCACAGGAAGATTTGGGCTAAGTGAGATCAGAAAGTGATGGGCCTTTGGGGCAGAAAGGTCTCATTTAATAGCTATATTTTAGAAGTAAAAGTTCTTGACAAATGTACCCCAAAATCTCTGTTTGTGGCTGGTTCTCAGAGTAAGGCATAAAAATGGAGGCAAGGCAGCACATTTGAAACTAAAGCTGACATCAAACACTTAGCCGATCCTTAAGACCACATTTGAAAAACACTTCCTATATGTCTTTAAATCCTCCCAGACCAAGTTTGCCATCTTGTTTGTGTGCCAGCCACTTCTCTGGGCACATCACATCGACAGCAAACGAATTTGAATTGCGGCTGAACACAGATCATGCTGGACACAGGCTTTTGAAATAGCAGCAAAGCTCCCTTATCAAGGACAACCTGCTGCCCGGCCCCTGGCTGATAGGCTGGAGGAATAAAACAACAGAGAATAAAACAAAACTCTTGAGTCAAAAGTAAAGTAACGTGTCTAAATCTGTCCCATCAGCCTAGGGCGTTTGCTGCCAAATTAGGTATAAATTACCACAACCCATGCTATGAAAATACAGGACGAGTTTGTTTCTACATTAACATTTTTTCCCTCACATTAGATAACAGAAGTAGTGCTGGTTTGTAAGTCTGTCTCGCTTACCTGGGGAGGGAATGGGATTTCAGGTCTTTTCCCCTTTCATACCTAGCCAGGTTCTCTCATGGTACATAATAAATACCAATATTAAAACAAATGATAGAGGGGGAAATAAAGAAAGAGAGATATGGAAAAAACATGTGTGCATTCACCTGGAGACGGTCATTTCAGTCAGATGAGGCCAGCAATAGATAAAGTTATTTTTCTCCCTTTCTCTTTCACTGGCAAACTCAAACTATTTATCCGTCGTTGTCTTTGAATTAGACTCACTTTGGTGGGTGGGAAACTGCTCTCTCTTGGTGGGAAACCTGGTGGGTTTGTTCTGTTATATGTTGGTGCTTTAATGCCTATTTCAAGCAGATCCAGAAAATCTCACTAACAAACTGTAAGTTCGTTTAACAGAATGGGTATTGTTCTCACCTAATTCTGAAGCCCTGCTCTGTCCAGTCCTGTGACAGAGGGGAAAAGAGCTGCTTGTAAAAATGAAGACAGCAAAAAGTGGGAAATAAACTTTTTTCTGCAATGAGGGATTATAGAGAAATGAACATTAGAATATGAATACATGCCAGTAAAATTGTAAATAGTTACTGTTTTCTGTCAGTCTGTTAAATGCTACCCAATTTATTTTAGGGAAATACGTGACAGTAGCTGTAAATAAGTTATGTACATAACATTTCAAGTCCCAGCAGCTTCAGACTCTTGGGGCTGCTTTCCCTGAGCACTTACATCAGGTTTTAAAGAGCGCAGGCGTTCCTGCCGTGCTCCTCGGCAGCCGTACCCTTCCTGTGGGCGCACAAAATCTGGGCTGCGACGTGAAATATGAGGCGAGGGAGAAGCATGTGACCCAAATCACACCAGCAGTTTCAAAGCATTCATACATTTCTATTTTTTTTTTCCTTTAGGTATAATCTTCAGGTCAAGCGTATGGCTAGGTTTCCCAGGATTCATAGCTAACATTTCTGTGGTGAACGGGACCAACGTGTGGCCTTCTGCTTTCTGCGTGGGGAGCGCGGTAGGTACAGAGGTCATCTCCCCTTCCTCCTCCTCCCGGTTGACGGTTGCTCTGCGTGGGGAGTCTGAGGGGCAAACCGCTGCATCCGAAAGGAAACTCGGCTGTGAGTCAGAGCCTGGATATGATGGTTTCAGCCTCTGCCACACCCCTGCAAGTGCGTTCATGACTCCCTCCGAAAGCCTGGCTCGGGGCGGGCAGGGTGCTTGGTGCTGCACGGTGCACCTGAGGACACAGGGCAGCGCGAGTCAGACTGGTCCCAAGTGTTTGCAATACCCACTCGTCGCAGGAGCGCTGGGATAGCGGAGGGCACACCTGTACCAAAGTCAGGGACATGGAGACATAGGGGCATAGACATTCCTGAACGGGCTGTGAAACCACCGGTTTGGTTTGTGCTGGCAGAGCATCGCTAATGCCCCGGCGGCTCCGTCGCACCAATAGCACCAGGGTACCTGCCCACCTTCTCCAGCAGAAACTGCAGCCTGCGCGGTGGCGGTGGGGACCGACTGAAACCAGCAGTTCAGGTAGCTCAGAGTGGCTTTTGCGGCATGAGAGTGAGTGATTTAGACACAGAGGGACTGCAGGATAAATATACCCAAAGATGCAAAGCTGCTGGCAGAAGGTCTGTCCCTGCTACGTAGGGTTACAGCTCAGATTGGTGCTCATATGGGCGTTCAATAGCCGGATCTGGCCAAGTCTAATTAAGTATCTTCTGGATTAAAATGCAAGAATAATAAAATTCCACAAGTGCAGATCAAAACTCAGTTTCAAATATTACAATCACCGTACTGTCTGAGACATATAATTTGAGTTTACTGTGCAAGAAAAAAGGCCATGGTTTTACCAAAACATGGAGGATGACAAATAAGACAGATCATCATGTTACCCAAATTCAGTACAAACGTAGGGTGCCCAATGAATTCCTGCATGAGCAATAAGAGTATTAGCTTTACCATTCAAAGTTTACAATATAGAAGAGGATATGCTGCATGTAAACAAAATTGTTCAGCTCCAGTAGTTTTTAAATAAAACAATACGTGCCAAATTGAACTCCCTGTACCTTATATGCCTATTTAACGACAATTTCAGACATGACAGTGTGGTGCCATAGAAGCAAATAAGAATTGTATGCATCTATTGAGTCTCAATTCCATCATACATATTTAAGTTTTGCTTATTAGATGCAAATGTTGATTTTTTTTTTTTTACTAGAGGAAATCAGCAATATCGATATCTTGTAGCAAGAGCATCCTATTCAAAACCCTTATTTCCCTATGTCTTGAATTTCACTTTCTAGCCCTTAAGACAAAAAATAGTATTTTTAAGGAACACTAGGAAAGTGACAAAAATACTGTATGCAGACTGTTTGTTTTTCATTTGGATCTCAGCTTAGATGGTGAGCAGTATAGCGGTCTACCACAATTTTTATTTTCCCTTTCTTGGGCTCCAGCAAAGTGCTGTAGTTTGAGTCACTTGCTAAATTTAGATTTAATTATATTGGAATGAAAAATAACCCTTCTTCCACTCACTTCCCCTACCATAGTCTCGTGTGAGTTAATAAAATGTTTCTGATTCTATTTTATTTTTCTTTTAGTACTGTTGTTTTATTTCACTTAACCACAAGCCAGTACAAACTCCAAACAGTGAGGCTTTTAGGCATCTCCTTTGAATAACACTCTCTGGTTTGCAGAGGGGTACCATCTCAGGCACTCTAGCAAGATGTGACATTTTGCTAAAAAGTGAGATAACATATGAAGATTTTGGGTTTAAGTGCATCTGATTTATATTATTTTTGGAGACAGTCTTGTCTATGTTGGATTTTCTGGGTGGAAAGACCCCGCAGTTTATTTTTGTGTGGGGGTGTATGTATAGTAAATTGTGCATTTTTCAACTGCAGCAAATATGTGAAAGTGCAGATGAAGTTACATGCTGAATGCTACGGGTAAAGCTCATTAGAAGGAAGACTGGAATTTTATTTTCTGGCTTCTGTGCACTAGGAAAATGTCATGGTGTTTGAATTAAATACCAAATAATTCGTGCCGCAAATGACTAGTGGTGGGGTCTACACCCACGGTGAAAGGGAATATTTCCCAGCTTGATTTGCCTTTTGGAGGAAGGAATGGTAGATCTCTATTCACTGACGTTTGGCTCAGTAACAAGTATGTTGGTTTCCAGCTGTAAAATGATGCTACTATGGAGCCGTGATAAAGGTTATTCAGATAAGAACTGAAAGAGGGCTTGGAGGGAAGGTAATCTGAATGTTAAAATAGTTCCAGACTTTTACAAAGAACCAGCTCCTGTGGGGAAGAATTTTGGAATTTATAAACAGCAGCAAAGAAAGGTCACTTATCTTATATAGGCTCATGGGAAAAATGCATAGGGTCAGCTCATGAACGCTGTGGAATTTAACTTGACTTGAACCTGTTTCCTTTCGATTTTTATTGAAGAAATCAGTCAGGGAGTTCAGTATGGATAATTTTTCCAAAGGGTAAGTGATATTTTTGTTAATGACCTTTTTTCCTTAATAACCGTTCCCTGAATCGGGTTCTTGTGCCTGGAGAAAATTCCCGTCACATGCAGAACTCACGGTGCATAGACAGGCTGCGGTGATGGCTGACCTCAGTTACATTTTCATGCTTCAGCTACTGAGAAACTGCTAAAACTTTAACCTAAAATTAAAACATCCTCACTTAGAAATTTCTTTGGGCTTTGCTCACAACATTGAGGGCTAGGACTGGAGAGGTAAATAACAGGTTTTCTAAACAACAGAATAAGCTCCGAAAGCAAATGCTATTCAATTTACCAATGACTTGACCCGTTGGCTACAGCAATGCTGTTCCTGTGATTTTTGAGCAAGATTTCATATTTCATAATCTGAGCTGGAAAATGCACACATTTAAAGAACAAATCATCAGGCTAAAGGTTCAGGTCCCTCCCCTGTCCCAGGGGTACTTAAGAAGCAGCTGTGACATTTGGCATTTTTGTTCCCTGCAGATGTGGATCCAGCTATTATACAGCGCTGGCTTCTGGTGGTTGTTTTGCTATGCCGTTGATTCTTACTTGGTGGTAAGAAGATCAGCTGGACTGAGGTACCCGAGTTAAAGCTCTGAATTTGTTATTTTCCTTCCAACCCTGTATGTCTGTGTTTGTCTGCAGCTGTCTGAGTGTATAAGTGAAGCTTGTCCCAGCATCTGATGTTCATACGGTTACCAGGTAATGGTATGGATGAGTGGTGTGCTAAGTGCTTAAATTGCCAGGGCAATGCTCAGATATTGATTTGTTTCTGTCCATTTAAATTTAAATGTAACTGAATTATTTTAACCTTTGGAAAAATAGGGAGCAGATTGGGCTCTATAAACTTTATTGCAGTGAGATAACAATTTTTGTCCCTACTCTGTACCTGAAATGGGTTCTTGCGGTAAAAAAGATGTGTTATCCTGAAAATAAAAAAGTGGGAGGGAGAAAGTGCTGAATTTCATATAGTTCATTCTCCAGGTTTTTTTCTCAGATTTTCTATTTTATCCACTTCTCAGTATTGCCATTATTACGCTTCTGATCACTTTTGTAAAGTTATTAAGAAGAATGATATGTATTTACTATACATTTTTCTGCAATGCCTGTAACAGAAGAACCTAAACCCTTTGGAAAGTACCATGCTTTAATGTCAGACAGAAAATATAAGGTGTTTCTGAGTTGGTTGTTAGGAGGGCAAAATGACCTTCGGTTGCTACTGCTAAGCATGAAATTATGTGGCTCTGTTCCCAGATGATACTGAGCAATCAGGTACTGGAGACATGGTTCGTCTGGCAGATGTTATCAAAATGGGGATTTTTAAGTTAACTTCAGCCTGTGGAGGATAAACCTGATTTTGTGAAGTCCCATAGTTCTAGTCTGAAACAACTGGGACTTACCTCCTTCCCCCATCCCTGTTAACCAAAAAAATCGTATGTTTGGGCTGGATTCCGAGATCAGGATTTCTACACACACAGATCTAAATCTCCCTAAGATGGGAGCAGTATCCAGTTCTGAAAATTAAACATCATTCTCTACGAATTACAGAATGGTGGTTTATTTGACTGTTCCACTCCATTCTTAAATTTTAATCCCCTAATTTGCTCTCTGCAGGAGAAATGAAGGATGCAGGGGTTCCTTCTTTGGGGATAAGGGAAAGGCTTTCCACCCTATGGGTTGGAGGACACAGAACTTCTGTGTGCAAGCCCAAACAACTGCTTTGGCTCATTCTTTTTCTGAAGGGACCCCCTCGCCCCACCTGCCTGCCTTAGTTTAATGTACTGCCAGTGTTGTTCTGTACCATTTCATATCTGTAAAGCTCTGTTTTGGTGAGGGTCCTGTTTTTACATTGCAACGTGGAAAGCGTGAGGTTTGGTATCTTTAATTACGCCCGTCCTGTTTGGTGCCCGCAGTACGATTGTGCTGTACCACATGATGACGTGGGGCCTCGCGGTGATGCTCTGCGTGGAGGGAATTGCACTGCTGTACTACCCTTCTCTCTCCAGGTAAGCAGGGTTCTGGGAACGGACCGCGAAATCGTAGCACTCTGGTCATTTGAATGTCTTTCGGTCAGCTTTAGAGACAGATGTCCAAATGTTGGGCTTTTTTGACCTTTGACAAGCATGTCCCACTGAGACGGTGAGCATTCTAGAAATACCTGCCTATGTTTCAGGAGACCCAGAAGAAATATGCCAGGCAATATAGGCACTTGGGCATGCTGATACAGCTTCTGCTACATGCCAGTGTTCTCTCACTCTTGGTTTTAGCTTTGTATTTGTTCCTTTAAATCTGAGAACAACGCACAGGCAGTGCATGTTAAAAATCAGCTTTGTGTCCCATGTGAACTGGTGGTGAAGATCTGTGAATTAAAAGGTTAGCATCTGTTTGTTTCATTCCTTTTTTTTTTTTTTTAAGTTAAAGGGGATGTAGATAGAATAGCCAGAACTGTCAGCTGCGGGGGAAAAAAAAAAAAGCATAACCTGTTAATGATTTCTTCTCAGCTGTGAAAATGGCTTGGAACATGCGATCCCACATTACATCACTACCTATGCCCCACTCCTGCTAGTGCTGGTGGTCAACCCAGTCCTGTTTAGGAGGACAGTATCAGCAGGTATGTTCCTAATGGCCAGCATCAATCAGTATGTGTTATTTAGCAACATAACGATACTGTACAAAGCCATGCCTGTGTATTCAGTGATGTGCGATAGCTCCTCATTAAATCATAAAGATAGAGCAAAGGATGGGAGGGAGTTGCCTATTGAAATGAAGATGCCATCTTGATGGGAAATTTGCCCTAGAGACACACTCTGATGACGTACAGCTATGCTGTCATAAACCTCTACTGCAGATTGGCAAAGGTGTTTCTATGTTACTAAATTACTCTTGATTTAAAGTATTTGAGGTAGTGTATAGTGGGTGCTTAACTCTTTGTAGTATTGGTACCAACTTGGACTTTGGAATGTAGTTTATTCTAGTTTAAAGATGGTGTGGTGAGATCTGATAGTTAATGTAACTTCTTGGCAGCCCTGGAGCTAAAAAAATAATAAAATATGATCAGAATTTTGTCACTCCTCATTCTGAGATTAAGGAACAAATGGGAATTGTACACAACTCAGATGGGATCTTGAAGTTCCCATTTCATTTACTATCTAGTGTTTTGAAGAAATGAGACTGAAAAAAAGCCACAGATTCAGTGCATTCTTTGCATGTAATGTGATCAGCGCTAGATGTTTGCAGTACCTGAATTCATACTTATCATCTACACACTGAATAGATAAAAACAGCAACAGAAGACCTTGTATTCTCAGTTCAGTCTTCATCCCGTCTATCCTGCATCCCTCAGTAATACTCATTTTCAAAGGAACAGTTGTTTCTTTAAAAAGTTGTTCCTATAAAAAAAAATTGCTCTTTTAATGCGAAAATACACACTGAGTATATTTGTGTTTGTGCATATGTATATTCCTTGGGATATCTGAACAGCATGTGGCATAACTGTTTTTGCTGACACTACACCTTCAAGTTTTAGAGGTGTAGCCAATGCTGTATCGATTGCACAATGAAATATAATGTGCATAATAGGATAGAATATATTCTATTTTAATCTAAACATCACATAATAAAGATATCATTATATCACACATTATGTAGAAGTTGTAAGCATTACCTTTTATAACAAAAGGAAAGTATGTTGACCATACTATTTTCTATTTTCAGTGGGACTGAGAGAAGAAAAACCAGCTAGCAGGGTATCAGTCATTTTAGGAATGCATAATGGATGTACTTCTTTTCCTTTAGTATTAGGCTATATGTGAGATTCCTTGATGATGGTCCTTCCAGCTTCTGAACTGCTACTGGAGGCGAATCCATCTGTTCCTTTCTTCCCTCTTTGCAGACATCTATTTTCTGGATCCTTGTGCCTATAACTAACAAGATACATGTATATTAATGAACATAATTGTGTACTTTCCAGTTGCCTCCTTACTGAAAGGGAGACAAGGAATTTACACAGAGAATGAAAGACGTCTGGGGACAGAGATCCAGATCCGCTTCTTCAAAATTATGCTGGTATTCGTTATTTGGTAAGAAGTGCATTGTTTTGCTTTAAACTGCCTTTTTCCCCGCTGGAGAGGGTCAAGGACAAGAATAGAGTCTGATGGGTTGCTTCATTGTTTGTCTTTGTGCTTGGGAGAGGGAAGGTGTCTAAGGAAGAAGTAGTTCTAAACTAATTCACGAAGTAGCCGAATCACTCATGTAGCATCACAAGGCTGCAAGGAAATGAGAAAAATGTTTCATGAACAGGAAAACAATAATCCCCCAAAATAATAGCAAAAAAAAAAAAGCTGGGCATAGACTAAAGCTGTCTGGAACAGCAGTTCCCCAGCACTATGGACTGATAGACGGCTTTCTGTACTCAAAATTTCTCAGAGCCTCTTCTCACCAAACACATCACTGAAAACCTACAATAAATATGCTTCCAGGACTGGCTTCGTGGCCCTGACTATGATTTTATAATGCAGGCACCTCTGTGTGTGAAACACACATCCCAAACGTGTGAAAAAAGCATGGACATCGACTGGAAATAGAGGGTTATATGCCAGAAAAGATATCTCCATATGATTGTGTGTGAAATTTGTGATCATTTAATTTTATTTTTTTTTTTAAATATTCCATCTTCCTCCATGAAAATAGTACCTTTGAGTAGGACAGGAAAGAGATAGGGAGGAGAGGAGGGAGGCAACAAGAGAAGCGGGGAAGGAGGGAGGGCACACACCTCATCCCCAAATCCCTGCGCCTCTGCTCCAGCGGCACCATCCAGTGTGAAAGATTCTGGAGTGGTAACTGGAACTGGAAGTACTGGATGCACACAGTGAAACTGAGCTGAGATAGGGCCTGCTTTTGCAGAAAATGTGTTTGACTGCAACCTCACAATTATCGCAGCAATAAAGGCATCAGAAGGAGGGGCGATCCACTCCACGAGGGTCTGTGCACTGACCTAGCAAGCAGCAGTCACTGCTGCAAAGTGTTTCTGACCTCCGTGGGTAACACAGGCAACAGGGGAAGGAAGGACATGGTCCTGCAGTAGTGAAATGACTTGGCCAGACTTAACAGTCTCTACACCTACGTAACTTTTTTATACACGGGTACATTAATGCATGTTACATTGCTTTAAAAGGCTGAGCAGGGAGAAAGACTGCCTTTTTATCTTCTCCTGATTGCTGTGTACTGGAGTGCTCTAGAGGGAAATAATTGTCTTTTCTTGGGGAATAACGAAGCCCACTTGGCTTGGGGGAGAGGTTTCTGGTGTGAAGGTTGGGGTAGTCAGCAGGGAAGAGGGTGAGAGACAGCAGCGAAGGATCTTGCAGCACTGGCTTCCTGGAAACTGCTGAAATAATGAGGAGCAGGGATTTAGCCAGGCTTCCAGGGCTGTGGAAAGAAAGAAAGAGCCCAAAGGCATCACTGAAGTGCGTTGCAACCTAAGGAGTGGTGGCCAGCTTGCCGGTCTGGGAGTAAGCGTGAAAAAAAATGACCAGTTCCCCAAGGACACAGTGGGGACACTTGTTTATTTCCATTCTGACTCATTCTGGGTTTTCCTATTAAAAAAATAATCACAGCTCCAGTTTTGAATTTTGTTCTCCTAATAAAACGCAAGCTTTGAAGTGTAAAAACTCTCTCAAAGGTAAGACTGAGGCAGTCCCATCTCAGAAGCTTAGGGCAGATTCCCTTCCATCCCAGAAGTCAAATATGAGATGAGTTAGTCAAAGACAGCAGGTTGGGGCAACATGGGGTAGAAGAGATGCTTGCAGATTTGAGAGGGGAGAGCAGGAGGTTTTACACTGTGGTAAAAATATAATTGCAGGCAGGACATGTATAAACGCCTTTAGAAAGTACGGCATGGATGCTGATGGTTTCCTTTCTGAAGCTGCAGTAGAACTATAAAGAAATGCTGGTCTGACTGGTTAGAAGTCATAAGAAGTTACAGCCATTTGCTATAACCTTTATTTAGCGGAGAATATCCTCAGTTTCTTTCACAGGATGAGGCTTGATTATTCTCATCCTTCTTTGGAAACACAAATTACCTTTATTCCAGCAATCTGATGGCATTTTCAAGGGTTTTAAAGTCAACTTTTGTTTTGCCTTGTAGTTTTTTTTATGGACATTTTGAAAGTCTGCTCTAATCTAACCTCGAAATTCTACCTCCAACTGGAGTTTCTGCAGCCTTTTGCAACACAAATGCGTATATTTGGTTTCCCTATTTGTGAGCACTATCCTTTTAAGACACAAGCAAAAGAAGTCAGCATGCGTGATGTTCCCATTGTGAATCACAGTTGTTTATCATCTCAATTTTATCCTGCCATTTACTGTTCTGCAGCAAGCTTGAATGATCAGGTGGTGGTTTGTTTTTTTTTTTTTGTCATATTGATTTCTTTGTCTAGGCCTGGGCTAGGAGGTAAGTGTCTGGCTTTGATCACGATCGCTGAGAATTAACATTAAAAAAACCTCACTCTCCTTATTAGCGATCCTAATTTCCATAATTCGAAGGTAAAGCGTATTTTACATATACATACATCTCTCTCTGTATATAAACTGTCTTGTTCTTCTTTACTCCTGCAATAGCTGGTCATCCAATATCATCAATGAGAGCCTTTTGTTCTATCTTGAAATGCAGCCAGATATCAATGAAATGCCCCTGAAAAACATCAGAAGTGCTGCGCTGATCACATGGATTATAATGGTAGGTCAGCTGTGACGTTGCTTAGTCTTAGAAATCACTTCTATAAGACTGGTGGAACAGCACCAGCATAGTGGGTGGTTTATGATTTTGGGGGGATATAAACACTCTGAAAATCAAGGAAGAAAAGCAGAAAGTGAGAGAGAGGAAAGAGCGGTCACTGGCAGTGCTTTTCATGTACAAACTCTGCCAGAAAGGTACCAAGGGCCAACTTTTTCTCCCATTTGCTGGAGTAAGCATTCCCTCTGTGAGTGATTGCTATCCATTTTAAGATCCAGAACAGATCACTGCAGTGATTTCTAGTCTGACCTTGCTAACCTCTGCCATAATGCAAGCTACAAAGTTTTAGCTCATGATTCCTGAAGAAGATTCCCGAATAAAATGGGCATTTTCTGGTAATTCTCTGTTTGCAACTAGGATTTTCTTTAGTATGACGAATAATTGCATCTTACATCACGACATTTGGATAATTATTTGGGGACAAATAGATGAAAAATCTTGAAAGCAATGCACAAAAATATAGCTGTAAGATACCGGCCTCTTACTATACCCTACCCTTTTTTCTCCTGTTGGAATATTTGACAAGAGATTTTTCAGAGGTGATATTGCAGGTTCCTCTTCCAAGAGAGTTTGTTCTGGAGCTGTTAAATACCTGCAAGGCCTGAGCATGCTTTGTGTAGTTAAGCCCTTGAGCAGTTTTGTATTGAAGGGTTAAGTGATACAACCTCTTCCTCTGAGAAGGAATTAAGACGTTCACGCGACAGGGACCTTGCTCTTGCTCACCTGGAGAGCAAGAGGTCAGGTCTAGGAACTGAGCTGATTTTTAAATTGGCTGTAATAATAATTTGCTCTTTTCTCATGAGAAAAATGGAAACAGCTAAAGCCATTTACTTGCCAAGCATCCCACAGCACTGGGAATGGAGACAATTTTTTTTGAAATCACTTGGGATTTTCTTTTTCGGTGTCTCTCACCATTTTTCCGTGGCACTTTGATGGACATTTTCACTGGCTCAGGAATCTGCAATTCCAGACAGATCAATTCCTGCTCTTTTAAAAAACTTGACTGTGTGTGCTAGTGTCTACTCTCATATATTTGACTTGGCTTCTAGCGAAAAATATAATATTTGCTTTTGTGAATAACAAAGTCTAGAGCTTGTGGGGGAAGTTAAAGAGACACCAGGGGATTGACCAGCTGCAATTCACGCTAGAAAACCATTTGGTGCTTTTACTGTTCACTGGGATGGCCTCAGCGTATTGGCGCAACAGGTCGTGGTATTTCACTCCGGTTTGTTTGTATCTGCAATCAGAACAACATACGTTTTTATTTGCATGCAAATAGCATATTTTAAAGACAGCAATTGTTCAGTGAAAGGGAAGTTGTTAATGCATGCAAAGCGTTTTGCTGGAGTTGAAAACGGAGCCTTGCTGGTGTAACTCCTGTTGCACTTCTCTTCCTAGGGGATTCTTAATCCAATGCAAGGCTTCCTCTTCACATTAGCTTTCTATGGCTGGACGGGATGGAGAGTGGACCTGAAATGGCGAAAAAGAGAAATACTCTGGGAATCGATGTCCTCATCAACTGTGGGTGAAAATGCCTATCCTTCGCCAGTGAACTACCAAAGCAACATCCATGATTCAAAGAAGATATCGACAACTGACAGCCAGCAGACGGATGAGGCTATAAGCATGTTGTCTGAAGGTAACACGAGCAGTGATGACAGATTAACCAGGAGCTCCCCCATCTACCAGGGCTGGTAGTTTATAGGCACAGAGCTGGATCCCACTTCTCACCTTGTCAAGACTCATAAAACCATGTCACTGTGCGAACCGTTGCATACTCTGGAATTAGGTTTGTGCCCAATGGCTTGATGTCGTTTCCTATAACTTGTGTGTGTGTGAGACAGAGCGATATTATGGTTTATGTCTTCATTTGCCTTATAGATGTGTTAACAGGTATAAAGGCCTGATCCTCAGGAGTCTATCTCTGCAAGGATCTATGTTACTTACAATTCACTTTCATCCATTTTGTTTTAATCTCTCTTGTAACCTCCATGTGATAGAAGAGTCTTTTCTTTAAATAAATGGACTATTAATATGTTGGGGTTTAAAATGTGTTGCTTTGCTTGCCTTGCTCAGCATAAAATTCCTCACCCAGAATTACAGCTTGAGGATTTCTGAGACACCATTTCCAGCCTTGACACTCTGGTAAAACATTAGTGACAGCAAACTTTGACATAAGCACAAATATTTCCTGTTTGTGTAGAATCTCACTGACACCGTCTTCTTTTAACTTGTTTATATGAATTTTCAGTTTGGTTTTATCTATGGAGCTGGGAGGCTTTTTTAAAAAAAAAAATCAAGCCCAGCCAAGGCTCCATAAACACTTCAGGATAATGGTTCCAGTTCACTCCTGGTTCAAGCAAAAAAACCCCTTCAAACTACTTTTTTAGTATGGGTTCAGTTTGATCCTTATAGGTACTAGTCTAACAGGGTTATGACTGTTAGGGGCAGGTGTGTTAGGAGATAACGTTTGTAAAAAACACCTAGATGGTCTGAGTGCTCATCAAAACCCAGAATAAGCAGAATCACTAGTCCTTTCTCTGAGGTGTGCTCTATTTTATGTCTTCATCTGCTGAACGAAGAGATATTAAATCCATTCTCCTTATCTTCTCCGATACATACCTCTTTTAGTGCAATGCCCTCAGTACCTATATCCAAACAATTCCCCAGATTGGTTGAAAGTTAAATGAAAAATGATGACCGTGTCTACCCCAGGCTTTTAACTTCATATCAAGTAGAAGCAGTACAATTTAACTCTGGTTGTGCTGAAAGCTCTTTACAACACAGTTTGACCGATGGCGTGGTGGCAGCCCCCTGAGCCCAGGTGACCTCCCTCCCTTCCTGCAGCATGTGGCCAGGGCTGGGCATAAACCAAACCTTTTTTCTTAAACCTTGTTCACATCCACTTTGGCTGAACTTCACTGGCAGTCCACACCTTTCTTTTCCAACCCAGTTCAGTCCCAGCTATTGTAAAAAAAAAAAAAATATATGTATTGTTAAAGACAGCTGAAAGTTTAGCGCAATAATAATATGAAGCTTAAGCTGCTGTGTTCCTCAGGGGAGTCCCAGGATGGTCAGAGATGCAGGAGCAGCAGAAACTATATCGAAAAATACTGATGCAGCATCAGCAGACACTATACAGAAAAATACTGATTTGCTATTTTAAATAAATCACCTTCTGGAACTAATCGTTTGATACAAAGGTGTTAAACAATGGTCGGATCATTATTTAGGCAGATCATTACAGAGCTGTGGCTGGTTTGTAAGCAAATCTTTCACGTTGTGCCCTGTAGAAACCTTTGTGGTTTTATGGCTTTCTATTGCCATTCTAGTTGTCAGAGATACTGGCGGATCACCAGATCCTTTCTTTTCATCACAGTCATTTGTTCCCTAGCTAAGTATGAAGAGAAAGCGCAGAGTCTTGGGAGCAGATTATATTGATCTCTTTGAAAGAGAGACCGCATTTTCGGTGCAATACTCGTCACAATTGAGTTCAAAAGAGCAGGAAAAAGGCGGAGGTGGAATTCTTGGTAACCCTTTTCAGATGCTAGGGTGTGGGCCAAGCTGCAAAACCCTAAAACCAAATAAAAAGGCTCGGGCTTCACAGGAGTAATCATGTGGCACGAAAGCACTTGGGAGGTGACGGGCTGTAGCAAGAGGACTGAACAAGTAATGCCTCCTTCTGTTCGCTGCTGCGGGGCACGCGTGGGACAGGGACAGACGGGGTGCCCCAGCCCCCCAAGGCCATGAGCAGCCCCTGAGCAGTGTCAGGGGGCTGCTGGTGCTGGAGCACCCCTGCGCTGGGACAGACTCCTGCGAGGGCCGTACTTTGCTCCCCTCCTTGTCTTGTTCTTTCAGAGTTGTCCTTGGGATGCGCGTGGTGTGTCTGTGTATTAGTGATCTATTGGGATGGCAGCAGGAAAAATTAGGACTTATCTGAGAGCTTAAGAAAGACAACTCACCTAATTCTGATGCACTGAGAAAGTGAGATGGGGCATTGCAGACCAAACCGACAGTGGTTTTTAATTTATAAAAGAAGCAGGCGTGAGGAGAGTTTCCTTACCTGCTGTTCGCAGTCTCTGGTGGATGCACAGGAGGCATTCTGCCACCGCTTACAACGGGGTGGTAATTGGTTCTGCTCATGTGTAACCATGACCACATTTGATTTCACCCCACACAGACCTTGTTCTTGCCTCACCGTTCCACCACTCAGGCTCAGCATCGCCTTCGCCAAGTCTTGCAGGGGGTGCCCATCCCTCCCCATCAGCACCGTGCGTTTGAGGTGCATCTCCCTGTTGCCCCCGCTGCCTCTGCTTGCTGCACACACATCACGGGGCAGCCTCGGGCTGCTGCAGCCGGCTTCATTTGGGGGAAATGAAGTGTGTGCTCCAAGGATCAATGAGGGCACGCTATAGACACCGTGTCCTGGACAATATAGCTGTAACATTGACCTAAACACTGTTTTCTTAAGCGTGCCATCCACTCTCCACTGACAGAAACCTTGGGCCTATCAGCACATAGAAAAGCATCCTAGTTTTCATTTCGATGATGATTTATATCTGTGTAGTCATCGTAGTGTGTTAATGCCAACATCTGGATTTCCAACTTATGATCATTTCAAATACACTTATTTTTAGGAGCGTCCTGGCAGGCTGCTCTGGTGAATGTGGGAAGTGCTTGTCTCTGGCTTCAATATTTGTTTTCTAAGGTGTGTTTCAAACATGACTTGGGTTAACAAGGGAAAGATCTTGTCAATACTGAAGTCCATAGACGCAGTCAGAGTCTTACAGTCTTCGTCTTACCCTGTCCATGGGAAGGGATCTCTTCCACCGTCACACAGCTCTTCAGTTCTTGAGCTGGACCACAGCTGTTTCTCTGGTGTGACTCAGAGGAGAAGTAAATAGGGAACAAGAGCAGATATTGTCTAATAAAATATATGTACCTTAAAGCGCTGTTTGGAGAGTACAGCAATTGTCAATTTTAGCTTCTTGTATTTTGGGCACGTTAGCGCACAACAAAGCCTTTCTGTGTTCATTGAAGGGAAAAAAGATGTAAATTTTAAAAACTAGTTGAATCCATGCACTGAAATAAAATTGCTGTAGTGGAATCTCATAAAAAGGGTATCTATGCGTACAGGGCAGTGCGGCGGGATTGCCGCTGTGTAACACCCTCCACGCCTCCCAGGCAGCTTATCAAATCCGACCATACACAGTAAGTGTTCTCTGTATTCACTAAAACTTATTTTTAAACCCTCAAAGATGAAGTGAAAACTCCCAGGAAAAATGCCTTCTCATATCCTGTAATGCTTTGTTAAACACTCCTAGCTGTTCTCTGTTGGTGGAAGAGGATGTATGGAACGGTATTTGACCTGCCAGTCTCATACATTTAATTACTGTTTTATTTGGCCAGATGTTCAGGCTAATTGCAAAGCTGAAATATGAGCACTAGTAAAATAATAAACCACTTGAACAGGCAGACTTCTTGCATACCAAAGCTCTGCATTTATGAGGTCCGCCATACGTCTGAACACTAAAATCCTAACTGCACCTCTCATTAAGCCCCTCCTCTGGTCTTGTAGACCGAGTACGTGGAGAAAGCTAGAGAGTGAAATGCCAAAGTGTGAGTCCCCTCCCCATCCCCTGTATAACAAGACTTGACTTGTAATTCAGAAATGGTCCTTGTGTATTCACGACAAAAAGTTATCTGGTCTTCTAAAATTTTCTTTATTTTCACAGATTTCTTAAGTTTACAGTAAACCCAGATGGAAATCACTAAACCACATGGCAGCTAATGTAATTTTAAGACAAGTCAGATGATGTCTGGGGCACTCATCCTTTAATGAGCAGGCACGCAGTGTGGACACTGAAGCTGGCAGCTGAAGAAGATGCAGACTCTGTGAGAGAAAAATAGGGATCACAGTCAAATCCAGGGATGCATTTGAATCTGTTTTCCTGAGTGGTTTATATTCCCTAGGATATGCTGTGAGCTGTATGGAAAACTTGGTTCTCCCACCGCACCTCTCTAAGCAAATTCTTAAACATTCCAAGAGCTAAACTCGTTAGAGGATCTGTAGGTAAAGTTTTCAAAAGGCTGAGAAAATTCACTGAGTGACGGCAGCATTTGAGTTTACACTCAAAACAAAACCCCCAAGTGAATTAAAGCACTTTTTTTCCACGCAGCTAACAAAACCGGTTGTCTTTCTAGCTCTCTCCAGCTTCTGTGTGTTCAGGCTATACAAGATTCAAAGAGTCCTAGAAAAGAAACCAGACCATCATACTAGAAAGAGAACCGCTGCAGCCATCCCTAGACCTTTGACATGGTTCAGAGTGGGTTCCCAGCTGGGCTACCCTTGCCCCTGCTCGGTAGGTTTAAATGTGACGTACAGCCAGGACCTGCTGGGCTGTGAACTTGCACAGCTCAACCTACAGACAGGACCGGCAGGCGTGGATATGTTTTTGCATGTGCTGGGTAATTGGAAACCTGGAGAAGATGTTTTGTTGTTGATGGTATTGTTAGTGCGAGGGTTGAAAGGCCGAAGGGATGGGTGACCTTGCCGGAGCCCACCGCAGCCAACGGGGCTGTGTGAATTGGGTCAAACGCAATACAACGGAAACGTCGGTGAGACCCGAAGGTGGCATCCACATGTAGAGAAACCCGTGTTTCTAATTGATATGGAAACGCTTATGTCTCAGAGGTAGAAAGCTCAGCTCTAAATCTCAATTTGAACATCTTCAGGATTAGGGAGTTTTTCAAGCCCCAGAAATTAGTTGAGGCTTCTCTGTGTTTTGCGGGAGTGATTATTTTGTGAAGTGGTTAGCTGGTAACAAAAAATAAGTTTGCTGGGCTCCTTCAATGCCTCATACATCATTTGTGTTTTAACAAGTTAGTATGGGATGAGGCGGGTTCAGGCCAACGGTGTTTATTGGAGCATTAGTTAACGTGATCACTGACAATGACATAGATTTGCCTCTGACGTTGTTGTTAGCTGTACCTGCTCCTACAGCCGTGTGTGGCTGAGCCTACATTTATCTCATTTTTTTCTTTCGAGGATCTTTTACGAGCAGAATGAGAGGTGAAAATGCAATGTGTGTTAAGGAACTGCTACAAAAAAAGTATCTGTTAGTTGTCTGTACTACAGCAGTTCCTTTTGTGCCCAAATGGCTATCACACAACCCACTTAGTTTCTGAAAAAGCTGTCCTGTATCCCTCTGGGAAGTTGGACTCATACAAAGCCAATCCGTGGAGTCAGAGCTGGAGTTGGGCTGTCCACAAGCCAGAAGCTGTGCAGTACAGGGAAAATAACATAAATGTGTAGGATGTGGGAATACCGCCTTGTGTGGGTGTGCGCACCGAGCAGGGTAATTAATGTTAACAGGGACTGAGGCTAACGAGGGAGAATTCCCAGCAGGGATTTACCTGTGTAGGGTGAGGAAACAAATGCTTCAGAGTGGAAGTGTCCTAACTTTCCCCTTCCTCACTCCAAAAACAATTAGCTTCTGATGAAGGTGAAATGAGCAATCCCGCTGAAATAAAAATATCCTGGGATGTTGAGTGAGGGATGTCTGCTGGGCAACTGCCAGATAAGATTAGGATTTTGCAGACAGAAAATCTTAGCCACAAGAACCTGCGAGAGTCCCTTTAGTCAGAATGATCTCCAAAATTTATTTCAGTCCCTGAGAAGCATTATTGCATCTGCTGCTGCTTGAGCATTTGGCACATAGTACGCAGTATTTTGCAGTTACTTAGCAGAGATGTAGAGAAAGGGATTGCTTTTCTCCCCAGCAGACGCTAGCTCTCCATCCAGCTTGGAGCTTCTCCTACTACTTTTTTATGGAAAACCTTCTGGGAGAAGAGTGCAGCTTTTCCACAGGCAGCTGGACGGGGCTCGTTTAAATTTGCATTTGCATTTCGTCTGGTTAAACAGGTTAAAAACCTGGTGGCTAGACCAGGGGAAGGCTCTGTTTTAAAAGGCAATGGGGGATTAAGAAGAGCTTCAGCTTTCACAGTGCTGGTACAAATCCAGTTTCCCCTTAGTGGGGGATCGAACCCTGCTGTCATCCAGTGACACTGGGTTGGCTTCTCTCCGAAACCAGTTTGTAGCCTTAATTCGGCTCCCCGAAGACAGGTTTTGGTCACAGACTAATGGATGTTGAAGAAGCTCGTGTTACTGCTTCTGAGCTGGGAGTGTGCGCCGAGCATTTTTCTCATCTGAGCTTTTCGAGGGATCCGGACACTGAATTCGCCCAGGAAAAATAGGGAGCAGGTGGTTTTGCTGTGCGTTACACGATGGCTGTCATCTCTGGAAAGGAAGGGAATTCCGGTGGGAGCTGTCAGTCTGCTCTGGTTAGCAGCTATTATTGCATGTCAGTGTGTCCCTCTATAAGGCCTCTGAATGAAAATCATCCTGTCATTTATATTTACAAATATGAGTATGGTACGATCTTAATCTGAATAAAAACTTACAACAGGTAAATTTGCCCTGTGAAGCTTGAATAGAAGAAATGGGCTGCCCAGGGAGGTGGTGGAGTCCCCATCCCTGGAGGGGTTTAAGAAAAGCCTGGACGTGGCACTTGGTGCCATGGTCTAGTTGACATGGGGGTGTTAGGGCAAAGGTTGGACTCCATGATCCCAGAGGGCTCTTCCAACCTCATCGGTTCTGTGATTCTCTGAAATTGGGTATTCTTTCCTTGCCCAAAGGTAAAAATAGTGCTTGTATAAAAATAATACGATCAATTTAAGAAATAACACTAATCTGTTGAAAAAAAAGTCAGTATGCCAAAAAAGCCCACCAAGTAATTTGTGTCACCTGAATGCAATAGGAAGACAGCCGTGAAATCCACCTAAGCATCCATTGGAAAAGATGCACCATGTATAAAAGGACGCTCTATCATCTGTTTATAAATGAGAAGATCTACAGTTAAAACAAGCCCAAGACGTCTTTCAAGAGCCCAGTTCTCTTTGTAACATCAGAAGGGGGGTGTGTGTGTGTGTTTTTGCACTTTTTTCGTCAGGCTGCGTTACTTCGCGAGGGTTTATGAGCGGCGGTACTGCATTCCCATCCCTGGCAGGAGGGAGGAATTGGGAGCATCCAGCGATGAAAGTGATGGGAAGACTTTGTGCTGCTCCTTCATCTCTTGGTCACTGGGGCTTATTGCGTTTTGGGGTGGCAAGAAGCCTTTTAATCTTTCAAGCTTCTCCATAGGGGACATTTGTCTCTTTGCAAAGCCAGCGCCTTGAGCTGGGGAGCCCGGCAAGGTGGCGGCTCACTCTTGCCTATGGCCCTGCCCGCTGGTGAGTGGCAGTACCCGAGGGGACCGTGGATCCCTTCGCGTGCCCCGGTGTCGTATTGGGATGAGGTTCAGGCAGCCTCTGCCCTCACTTCTGTGGGAAGGAAACTGGGTCTTAAGGGGTGGAGAGCCATGATGGACGGAGATGGGTTCCTCCCTCTGGAGAGCAGGACGACGGCATGTCTATTAATAAAGACAACTTTTGTCAATGAAGTCTTGTCCTACCCTAGTTTTTCACCAGCTTTCTTCTGCCTCTCATGACTTACTGAACGCCTTCACACAGCACAGCTGAGGACACAGAGGGCAAACGGTGGCCTTGGCTCCTTGCTCTCCAAAGAGGTACCCATCCACTCACACATCTGTGTGTAAGTCTCATGAAAAGTCTTGAAGATGTGTAAAACCAAACACCACCTCTTTTATCATGCTTATTAAAAAAGGTATGTTTTAAAGACATGGGTTTAAAACCGCAGTGGGGTTTTTTGCACAATGTAAGGAACCAGCTGCGTTGGCTGGGTTCTGCTTGCAGCGTTCTCCCTGCTCAGAGGGCATCAAGGCTCAGGACAGCATGAAATGCTGGCAGCTGTAGCCTCGTGATAGCATCTGCTCGTGTGTTACCTGCTACAGCAGATCTTGAGTGAATTTCCTTGAGGAAAAGAAAAAAAAAGGCAAAAAAAAGACAGCAACATTGCAACTCTCTCCTTAGGCTAAAGTGCTCAACTGAGCACCACAAGTTACGCGGCAAGGAAATGGCGGCCTCCCACCCTGCCCCAGTCATGAGCCTCCATGTGAGAGGGAGCACAGCGTTCTTCTCACCAGCCCTTTCCTCGAGGCCCCGGACTCGACTGCCGAGGACGCGAGGCGTTCCCCCAGCCAAAAGTGCTCTGGGTGACGCCCGGGTCAGGCGGTCAGCCATCCCCTAGGAATGCAGTTACACCCAGAACGCTGCGGCGGAGGCTAGGAAAGGGGCTTTTCCCTTACTTCCCAGGGATTTTATAGACTGAAAGCTGGTATCCCCAGATTCCTTCAATATCATGTTTGAATTTAAAATGAAAAAAAAAAAAATCATGTCTACATTAACAAAATACTTTTTGCTAAAGTGTCACTGTTTAAGGCTGGGCTGGCTCTTAAAATGGACGGCAGACGCTCTCTGTTAACCAGCAAGGAGAAAGACATTATTAATGAATTAGGTCAAAATAGTAGAGCAGAAAGCAAGATGTTCTTCATTCTCCGAAATTAATTTCATTTTGGAAGCTGCTCAGCTCATCTTTCACCGAAGGAGGAATGAGCACCAACCCTTTTCTGGTTCAGAACATGGAAAGGAGTGACCAAGTGGCAATATGTAATAAAGTGAAATCTTTTTCTTTTCTGCTAGAGGTGCCGCCGTGAGCTCCGTTCCCACTGGAATAGATTTGGCTGAAGAAATAAATCAGGGTGTTGGTGGGAGTGTTTTAAAGCAAACTTTACGTAAGCTGTGGCGGGGAAAGCCGTGGGGACACATTCTCAGCTTAGAGCTGCGCGTAGACTACTCCCTCTCTCCCCACCCGAGCGCCGGTAATTTCTGCTTGCTTCTCTGACACTGCAGAAATGAAAAAATGGGCAGAAACCTGTCGGTTTGTATTGATATAGGAATGTTTGGGTTTGTTGGTAAGGGGTCTTCAACGATGTATGCAGTTAATCTTCTGTCAGCTTCCCCAGGCGGAGGAGGGCCGGGGAACTCCGGCAGTGACGTGCGAAGCTGGGTTTTCCCCTACCAACACCTTCAGTTTCCAGATTTGCTTCTGGAGAAATACACCTGGCTCTCTCCATCTTGTGCAGACTCTGGCACAGGGTCCAGAGCATGGTTTTTGTACCAACGCATTTTTTTAACCACTCCATCTAGGAAATCTAGGCTTTTCTGTTAAAAGCTGGTGTTTCTTGTCTGTGAAAGGATTTTTACAGATCTTCTTCCAGTCTTCAGCAATGTCTCTGGACTGAAGCAGGCCCATGTAGGAATGCCGTTCTAAAAGCTGTTAGATTAAAAAGGTTTGGGGCTGGTTTGTTTTTTTTTTTTACTTGCTTTGATCTGTATTCCTTGATCAAGTCATGAGACCTTTAATGTGGATCTAAAAAAAAAGAAAAAAAGGGGTGTCTGTGTGGGTTGACTGAACCACAGGCTCTCTGCCTGTGTCATCCTCCTCCGTGGAGGACGACGAGTGGGGAAATGATTAGACATGGTCAGCTCCTTGCGCAGGAATTTCTCACGAGTCTCCCCAAACTAGCCTCTGGGAAAGAAGCCAACAAGCAGCGGTTGTCCAGGACTTAAAAGATGCCGACACCACACTGCGGACTTTTCCCATCAGGTTTCTGTTATTCTCAGGTGTCTGTGGTCCCGTCCACCCTACACGTCCTCCCCGACGGTACTCTCTGCAGGTCCTTGACAGCTCTTTCAGGCCAGCTGGCAGGACACCGTTCATGTAACGATTGCAGAAAGTCTCAAAAACCCTTCTAAGGGTTTGACCTTTCTGTCTTTCCCTCAAAGAAAATATTCAGAGTTCTTCAGGAACTGCAACACAGCGTGTAGGGCTGCGATGCTCGCTTGACACCACTGATTTTCAGAAGCTTAGAGAGTAATTCTCACTTTTGGCACTGCAGAACGGCAGTGCTTTGCAACTCAATCCGTTCTCATTTGCTGTGCATTTCCCACTGTGCTGAATTACTCTAGCGAAGGACGGGGATGTCAACTTTGTCCTAGTATTTAACGGGATGGATTTGGAAAGAGATGAGCAGAATCGTTTCTTGATCTTTTATATTGAGACAGATGCTAATGATTTACACGGTGAAGCCAAGGCTTCTTGTGTGAAGGCAGAAGATGTTCGATCTTGCAGCAGGAAAAGAGGATATAGCTCTTTTCCTGTGGTTATTATGGTTTGTATTCTTTTGCTTTGGTGAATAGATTCAAAAGGAAACAGAAAAAAACTATCTCTAAGGAAGCAAAGATCTTCCTTCCTGTTGGGAAAGGAGTCAGCGAGGATGATAAATTCCTTGCTAAGTGAGTAATTTCTTCACTTCAGAGACTTCAAAGCTTTAAAAATTACTTTGCGTACCATGGAGCTCAGACATGAAATACATGTGCTCTTAAGGGTCGAAGCTGCTCTGTCCCTTGACGGGAAATGACACATAGAAAGATGGCAGGGAAGTAAGTGGCTTGGAGTGAGATGCTGCAATATTCTATGATTAATATTATATCTTCCCAGAAAAGCTCTAACAAATACCATTTGTTGCATTGCACACTGACAGCAGCCAGAAACAAATGTTTAGGACTGCTCAATGCTTCCAGTGTTAGTTGTCAAATAGTTTACAGGCTAAGTAAATATTTATAGGCTAAATAAAGGAAAACTGAACTACAACTTTGCTTTGTCAGTCACACATTTTCATGAAACGGGCCTCAAAATGACGTGACTGAAAATAGGACCATCACACAGCGTTTATTTAAGCAGCCGGTAAAGTGATGGCTTTTGTATAGCCCTACCTGTTACAGCTGTGCCTGCTGCCTTAGCTCGCACCGTCTTTATTCTGAGCAGCTGTCACCAGGACGGCTGCCCCTTCCCGCTCTTGTGAGAGCTGAACAAATGCATTTCTCCTACTGCTTTCAACAGGGAATTAACTGTACATCAATGCTGTGCATATTTCTGAGCACAATCTGAGAAGTGGGATGAAAGGGCATTACTTTTTTTTTCTTTTTTTTTGAGTATTTGATGAAACAGTAAGGTGCTCGTCATCAGCATACCAGTTTTTCTAGCACTTGAGTCTTCCCAAATGTTGTATATCAGTCCTAACTTAATGCTTTAGGTCCTTAAACACCTAAAAACTAGATCATAGAATCATAGAATCATTATGGTTGGAAGAGACCTCAAAGATTTGACACATAAGACTGTGTTTGACTTAAGCGCTAATTCCTTTTGAAGGCTTTTGACAATCTTTTGGCCTTAGCTGAGGTGTATGGTCAGGGTATTACATGCTCACAACGCAAAAATCCCACGTTTCATGTTGAATTCCCCCACCAAGTACCCTGGGTACCATTTTGTGGAATAAAACCCAGCTAAAAAAAAAAAAACAACCCACAACATTCAATCTGTTAAAGCTAAATCCCCCCCGCGCCGTATCCTTTGAGGTGTCAGTGCCACAAGCCCCAAGCAGAGAGAGGAGCTACGAGATGGTGTCCATGGGAGCTCCTGCCAGTGGGGACGACTTCGACCCCAATGCACCAGCTGGGATATTCTGAAGTTCTTCAAAAACCTCCAACTGCTCAAGGAAAGTTGAATTTAAGCCTTGCTAGCTTGAAGAAAATTAACAATTTACTTTGATCAGAACTGGACTCCAATTTATTTTATCTGGAGAAACTTCCTTTTGAGAAAGGTTTTTTAAAACTACTTCAACCCAATCTTACTCACATTGGTTCTTTACCAGCTGTTGAGAGTTCCAATAAATGCATCACGACGGGGGAAATCAAACTGAACAATAACCATGTGATGTGAGCAGCCATAAAGGTGACCTGGTTAAAAGGGAAAAAGTCCTGAACAGATGTTTGCTGAAATATTGAGAGAGAAATTGCCTGCCAGCCTGGGAGCTGTGAGCCTGGGAACCAGCAGCATCCTTGAGCAGCACAGCCAGCACCGCCAAAGTGCAGCTCGGTACCTAGAAACCAGAGACATCCCGAGATACCCTCAAGAAGCGCAAACCAAAGGAACTGTAATGGTACATTATCATCTGAAAAGCTGAAAAATAATCTGGAAAAAGGGGAAAACATCCCGAGAGAGCAAGAATTGGTAACTGCCGTTGGCTGTTCTAACTGCAAGAACAGAAAAAGTCTGAAAAAATAATAATTGGTCTGAGAACAGAAATCATCACCTGTTGGCTGTTCCAGGTGAAACCCAGAAATTAACAGCATCCCTTGGCTGCTCGAGGGGGTGCTGTGCTACCCCCTCTTATGTCTCTCTGATATAAAAATGACTTCCTATCCAAACTGGAGCTTCTCTCTTTCTTCCCGCGCAACACATCCTTGCCCCTTTCCAAAACAAGTCTGCGTGACCTTCTACAAGACCTTGGACCCTCGCTGGGGACGCCTGGCTGACCCCAGACTCGGTGCCATGGATCGTCTTTGCCCTGACTCTGCCAGTTGTGTTGCCGTTCCCCCACTGAGCCCACGGCTGGGCTGGATAAATGCCACCCTCCGAGATCTCTCAGATCTCCTGGGTGCCGCATTTATCCACAGACATAACCGATCAGAACTGTATCTGCTGCTACGTTATTGAAAAGTTTGCTTCACTAGTGATAACCGTTGTAACCTGTAATATTACCCGTTTGTATACTTCATTGCTGCTCTTATTGGGTGCTGCTATAATTGATTGTTGCTATAAATAATTGCTGCTATATTATTGATCGTTGCTATACTATTGCTTGCGGATAATACTTTGCAATAGCTTGACATACATGTACATCTGTTTGCTTTCTTAATGATAGGTATACTTGCTAATGGTGATCTGTGCGGTATTTGTGGTAATCTGTAATAAAGAAAATCAGAGGACAAAGCCTCTGTGCCCTTGTGTATTACAAAATCCTACGGACCCACGGCTGCGATCTTTATACACCCACGGGCCCAGTAACCCTCTAGGTCGTGACACCAGGTTACAACTTCAGTCGCCCAACCACAGCTCTTAAGCGCAGGATGCAAAACAGCCAGAAAAGAATAAGGAACAACAAGCACAGAATTCTCTAATATCAAAATATAGCAATTTATTCAAGACACTGAATATGATCTGTTGATTCTCTCCTTAAAACAAATGAGCTACAATACACAAGGTGAATTTGAAGAAAGTGTGGGTGGGGGAGAAACAAAATAAGGGTTGATGTTGTTTCAACAGAACCTGGGAAATGCTGAAATGAGAACCAAGTCTGGCTGCAAGTCTGACACAGACAATAAAAACTGCAGAAGCCAGAATTCAGAATTTCAGTGAGTGGCTGAAAGAACATTTCTGCAATTGACAAAGAACCACATCTTTTAAAAAGGCAAAAGGAGGAAAAAAAGGAGGAAAAATTAAAAAGGGAAAAAGAAAAAGAAACCCAAAAAACAAAGCAGACCCTTACATTTGACAAAGTGCACTTCACTTGGCTCTAAAATTAGCTATTTTTTTCTTTTTTTTTTAAACAAATTAAAAGGAAATTTCTAAGATGTAGCATGGGGTTAATGTGTGTATAACCCTGTAAGTCAGGCCCTTTAGTGCCCCATAAGGGACCCAGTGTTTTCTACATAAAAGAGTCAGTATCCTTCTAACCCATGGAGTCAAGTGGTTTTTCAGAAGCCAGGTTTTTTTTTTTTTTTCACTTCAAGGCCAGTTCCAGACAGCCAGCCATTATAAAAATCCAGTAAGTCTCTGGATGGTTTCACAATTCTGTTTGGTCACTTGTTTTTCAATTTCTCTTCTGTTACAAAGAACTATAAACAGAACTATCAAAAAATATCGTATGAAACAACCCAAAGTCCACCGGCACCAGGGGCTGAGGGCTGCCGCTGCAGGGGTGGGGGAAAGCGAGAGGTCCCACAAGGGCAGATCTGCAGGTCCAGGCTTGGTCGTCCATGTTGTACTACAGCCTGGAAAAAGCTCTCTCTCCCCATCGCCCACCTCCTAAAGAAACCAGCTCCTTAGGCTAAGATTAACCTTTACAACTACATCTTCTGCCTTCCTTAACAGCTGCCCTCGTTTTAGCTGAAAAATCTCTGCTACAGTATTTTCGATGATTTTCCAGTCTTGAGGATCTTGGGGAGGGGAAGAAAGGTGAATTTTCTTAGCTTCTCACATACGTTGCTTTCAGATCTGATGGTCTGTACAGAAAACTCTCTGGACCAGCAGCCTCTCTCCCAGGCAGGCTTTGCAAACCAACTGATTTCAAATTTTGTTCCTCTTGGCTTCTTACCTCCGTGCAGGCAGGCAGAGAAAAGGTGGTGTTCTGACAGTTTAAAAAAAGGAAAAAGAAAAGAGGCTGAGATACAACTCCGTCGAATTATCTACAGTAGCTGTCCCAGGAACAACCACGAAACACGGGCTATGTCGCCAACCAGCCGTGCGGCCTCGATGAACTCGGATTGAGCAACCTCATCTCTTCGAATCCCAACGTCTGGCCTATTCAGGCGTCAGTCAAGGGACGGAGGTAAGGCAGGGCCCCATCCGTGCTGCCCTCCGCTCCCTGCACACCTCGATCCTCTGCGTCTTATTCTCAGAAACGCCACCCAAAAGCAGCTTAGGAAGTTAACTGTACACGCAATGACTGTAATCAAATCACTGACCCAACCATGCTTTATAAAACCACATTAGACCTTTGTATTAAAATTCAAGTATCTCTTCGAACAAATACTCTTTTTTTTTTTTTAAAGCACTGACTTTAAAGCAGTAGGTACACGTGGTGGTTATAAAACAGTGCAAAACTGCCACTTGATCATCTACAGCCCATACTCTTGGAGCAGAAAACTAAAACCAACACATAAACACATTTAACACTGAAAATAATCCTTGACACCTTCCAGTGTCCAATTCTTTGATATAAATTACAAAGAAGCCTAACTGTCATTAACCAAACCCCCACATAACTGTTTTCACCTCAGGAGTGAGTAATCCTTTCAGCAGTTGTTTTGTTTCATTCTTTTCTCCTTTCCAAATATGTATCTTTAAAAAATGCAGCTGAAGCTGGCAGTGCCTCGTTCCACTGGAAGGCCTAAGATACTGCACAGATGCAAGCACAAAGAGAGGAAAACACAGCAGGAAAAATGACATACGGATTCCATGATGACGCCACGATGCTTGGCAGGTCTTACACCACCAGTTCAGGACTAGGGCTCTGGTTTTGGTTTTGCTCAGATCACATCACCACTTTGGCAGCTGTGGTCAAACCCAAGGGCAGATCCTGTGTTAGAGAAATAGCACCTTTGGGCAGGAAGGTACTCCGGGAAGGTACGGGTTGTTTTTCTCTCTCCTACAAATCCTAGCCTGGCCTGTGAGCTAGAGAGGACGTCTGTTTGACTCGGCCAGTTCTGAGGATTTGTCTAAATAACGGCTGCCAACCACCCCAAGGTTGCCTTATCGCTTACAGCACTTTCAGTAAACTCTGCCTACGCATCCTTCTTGGCATCCATCGCGTGCTCTTCAAATAATGCCAGCTTCAGCAGGCATCCCGGCAGGTATCCAGCTTGCAGTAGGGAAATCTTGTTGCAAGTGGGTAAATGGTGCTTTGGAAGTCTTGTCATTCCGATCATCTCACCCACTATCACTTCATAGCGGTATATATGTTGAGATATAAGTTATATACCCTTTATCATTTCCTCACCTAACGGAGAGTTCTAGGTTGTCTTCTGAGCACCGCACTGAGGACACCCTGAAGGCGAAAGGTGCCCGGGCAGACAGCGAGGCTCCGAGCGCAGCCCCGGAGCTTTCCTTGGGCCAGGCACCGCAGACTGCCAGATGCAAGGGAAAAGACGGCTTCTAGGTGTGCACTGACCGCGGATGGACAGGACCTTGGCAGGAGGCCATTCTTCAACAGCAACAGATGCAGTCAATGTGTCGGGGTTCAACTGGTCTCATTAAGTCCGTGGTAAAATCCCACTGACTTACTGGAATAGAAAGAGTTGAGCGGGATGAATAGGGGAGGGCAGCACCGCTCAGCAAGGCCGTGGGCAGCCAAACCCATGTTCTGTATGAAACGTGAACTATCTCTAGAGGACAGAAGATAGACCAAGCGTCTTCCCCTGGTTACCAAGGAGAAACGAAAACATGGACTCAAGAAAATGAACGCGATATTTATAGCCTCAGACCTACAAATCCCTTTTAGTAAGTGTACATCATCAGTCAGTCACAAAAATGAAACGAGACTCTATAAATGGCTGGCTGCTGGAAGAGGACTCTCAGTCAATGACTGGCATTTATTGTATCAAATGGCATGTTTTCTTACAGCACTTTCTGAGAGAGAAGAGAAAAAGGATACTGCACCTTTCATGTTCCTTGGACTCTGTGTCATTCTTTTTGCTTGAATTACACAACTGGTCTACATTTGGTGGCCATTTTAGGCTTTTAAAACTGTTTAACATAAAAAATATTTTTTTTCCAAAAATACACTGGGTTCTTTCTGTTAAAAGTCATCTTTCTCCTGTAAAAATCTTCCCCAGCACTGCATTCTTATATAAAGCACTTATTACACAATTTGCTGAAAGTGCCCTTGAGACGCTAAGATCTGAAGCATGGAGGATTTTTTTTTCTTTTAAACGGAGAGAGAGAAAGGAAAAGGAAGAGAGAAAAGAGAGGAGAAGCAGTCTGTCAAAAATTTTCATTGTCATGTCCACCTGGCTGCATCTACTATGGGCATACAGGGAAAAAAATAAAAAAAAAAAAGGGCAAGAAGAAAGAGGAGGAAAAAAAGGAAGGCGAAGTTGGGAGTGGAAGGGAGAAATAAAAGGAAAACAAAAGTTTCATCCTAAGCCTGGGATCCTCCAGGCTGTAATATTCCAGCTGATAGAAAAACCACTGAACAAAAAAAGTAGTCTAGAAAATAGAAAGTGTTGTGATTACAAAGTTGAGCATTTCATCAGTACAAACTGGTCTTTGAACGTCCTTTGGGAGAGCAACTGTAGTGTCCAAATTGGAAGGAAAAAATACAACACCGCATGGAGGAGGATTTTTTTTCCCTTTTGGTTTATCACAGCATTTTTCTTTTTTTTTTTTTTTTTATTAATTTTTTTTGGCACAGCTTTTTTTTCCCAGCCATCAGAGCAAGTTCTCAGACGCAAACCAAACAGTGCAATGCCTAGCTGGTGGCTTCATGCTTCCAAGGCTGAATGTTCCAGGTGGAAACCATTCCCTCCCCCTCTGAAGTGACTGTGTTTTTACTCCTTGATGAAGGTTACGGACAAAATACTAGACACCTGTGGCCAGGGAGAGTTGGTTTCATGGTACACTCTAACTTTGTTCAAGTTCGTACAGTTCTGGAGCTGTTAAGAATAGTTTTGAAGAGTGCTTCTCCCCACACATTCACTGCTGGTCCATTTGAAATTTCCTCTAAAACATTTCACTTTTACTTCCGCAGATCTAGAACACAAACCTGGAGAGAAAAGACTCAGCATTAAAAACCATTTCTGAAGGTGATGTGGAAGTCCTATTCCTATACGGCCCCGTACACGGACTGATCCGCCAGCTGTATGTTATAGTCCCCAGATTCAAATCAGCCTGGCTCAGGTACCCGTTCACATGCACACGAGTCAGGGAACAAACCGACGTGGGAGAAAACCCAAGTGAAAACCATACACTTAACATTTAGCTGGACGTTCACTGGATTTCAAACAAACATTTTGGTGGTACATCCCAGATAAGACTATGGGCTCTATTAGTTGCCTAAATACAGTCAAATAGCACAACTAAGCTCAAGCAACTGAATCTTGTCGTAGGTGTACCCTTGGTTAAAACCAGTTGAAAAATACTGCTCTAAAGTAGTTAGGCCAGCCAGCCACATAGGAGAGTTATTTCAAAATCTGTAGAGTGTGTTATAACACCTGTGCGTCCTTCACAAGCTGATCATGCTACAGTTGAAATTTTTTAAAAGTAACATTAACAGCAAAAATAGTAATGAATAATCAGTATCTTTACGGCAATATTTCTCCTTTAGCACCATGTGATGAAATCTTTGGGCATCATGTTGAAAAATTCTTCCTTTAGGTACTATTCAAGGGTAAACTTCTGTGGGATAAAACTCAGAAAGCCCCAGGACAACTGTTTATTAGAGAGTTGACTGCTGTGATCTCACAGATGAGATAAATGATGTTAGAAGCAACTCTACTGTTGTTCTTATCTAATATGCGTTTAAAAGTCATTCCCATCTTCAGCAACATTCACCGATTTCACAAGCATTCTTTGTTTCTAATAGGAACACCACCTCCTAGTATTCAAAACCTTTCAAAGCAGGACGTTTTTAATATACTGCACAGAGCTACTTATGGACGTCTCAGCTGCCTACACCTTCAGCTCTGTTCACAGGAGGCGATACGGCATGGATGTTTTTTGTTGACACGCTCCAGAAGAGCGTGTCACCATTTACAATGTGTAAAGCAAGATACCACCCACCATTTACAATGTGTAAAGCTCCTTACCGATCCGTCTGATGCGCTTGCTCCCACTTTGTCTCCTCTAGCATTCCAGCAGACTTCAAAGATGCCCCCGGTGCCTCGGTAGCTATGTACTAGAGTTCCACTCTACAAAGCAAAATAGCATGCAAACGTTTGATACAGAAGATCCCCTTCTTTTTCTCTGTCGCGTGGCGCTACATTAAAAAGAAGAGGGTGGTGGCGAAGGGGAGCTATTCGTATCACCGGGCTATGGTCATCTCCATAAGGTGCTGAAGTTAGGGAATTGGTCTTTGATAATGAAGAGAAACAGGTGCCTTCAGAAAGCAATTTACAGTAGAACTCTTAGACATCTGTTTTTGTCAACTCTGTAACAGTAAAGGGCTGGAGAGTTCAGCCCGGGGCTCTTCTCTAAAGTTTGTTGTTAATTCAGGCTGTGAGGCATCAGTATCCAAAATTAAATCCGTGGGACTACAATGTCCCGCTTTTCTCCAGAATATCCCCAGTCTGTACACCCTTTGTATCTATCATCCCCTCACCACAAAGTACAAGCCACGTGCGTCAGACTCACAACTGAACTCAGCTTGTTACTAAACACAAGTATCCCTTCTTTCTAAGAATCAATCCACACCTCTGCTTCACAAAGGTGACGGCACAACGAAACGTACCTATTTTCATGTACGCTAGGTGTTTTAGCATACAAAGAAGCCTGAACAGAAATGTTCTGGACAGTCACCTCACTCCACCTGAGTGACTCAACTGTTATGCTGGGATTTGCATCAGTCAATACATTCAGGTTCACCTTGGCTGGCAGGCCATACGCTACAGAGGTACATACATTTTCCATTTAAGCCTTTGCTATTAATGTGTCATCTAAACCAGATGTGCTTCCATGAAGCAAAACAGTACCTGAGTATTCCATATATGGACACATTTGTCAAAGGACCCACTGGCTAGGTATTTTCCATCAGGACTAAAAGCTACACTGTAGACAGGCTCTTGATGTTTTGTTAACGTATGGATGCAGACTCCTCGGTCAACGTCCCACAGCCGAACAGTGGAATCAAACGAAGCACTGCAAGAAGCATTCAAACACAAGCATGTCTTAATTCAGGTGTTAATCAAGTTGTAGTTTGATACTGTAAATGTTTTAAGAGAATACCACAGTTGTTTATTCTTGGCTAAGCAAGAAATAATGTTTCAAACAGAAAAGCTAATATGCACTACAGCCTTTACGTTTTTTCTGACAAGAACTGCATCTACAGAACTGAATTCTTGTATGAGGGCCCTTTGAGTTTATCCAGGTGCGCTGTACATAGGATCAGATCACTAGCCCTAAGAGGACCAAGCTCCCTCCTTTTGAGATTCTACCTGCTATTATTCAGGAACGGCAAATATATATTGTCATTAATAGGATAAATGGTTCCAGAGAGGTCTTATTCCTAATGGATTTGCATTATTTAATGCATCAGCATTCTGTAACTCTCTAGAACTACGCTTCTTTTCACTTTGTTTCAGTGTTGTTTTTTGCTACATGCCATCTGAATACCAACCTGTGGGCTTAGGGAAAGGCAAAGGAAATAATTGGCATTAAATATCATACTAAAAGAACAACTCTAAGAAAGTGAAGTTCTTCCCTGTCCACTCCCAGACTAAGGAGTCAAATAAATAAAACAGATTTGATACAACTCCTCCCCAAACTGAATACACCATGAACTGCTTTGACAATCCCATGGTACTACCATCAATTGGCATTCTACAAGTAGACATATTTCCTAAACTCAAAAAAAAAAATTCTAACAGATTCTCAAGTGGAATTTTACAAATTATCCAAACTTTTCGCTGTTAGGTAACAAGGCTATAAAAATTGTCAATATCTGCCCAGGTGAGCTGTGTGACCCTGGTTAGAACATATTCCCACCAGCTGAATGGGCTGCCACCTGCCTCATTCAGCACTTTCATTCACAACAACGGGATGCTGGATGTGAAGGTGCAATTCCAAGTTTACAATCCTTTTATCGAGGCAGCCAACAAGTTAAATATCACATGGCTCCATTTTCCCTCTTTTTCTTCTTCCTTTTTCAAATGAGATTCCTTTCCCTTTGTATCCATCCCCCTGATTTATGAACTCAGGTACTTTTTACTGGAATTGTCTGCAGGGAGACTGACAGGAAGGTGACAGTAGGGTTACATGTCAGAAAGACGATTCTCCTCCTTGGTAGGCAACAGAAAGAGATCTATTTTTTACCTTGCTAACATGATGTTGGAGTTTGGGTTGCTGGTGCCTGGTCCTGTAGGACTCCATTTGATAGTATAAATCTCTTTGCTGTGAGCCTGAAGATCATGTACACAGGTATCTTGCTTCATACTCCAAATCTAAGTCAGAGTAATTAAGAAGGGGAAAAATAGCAATGTTACTAATCTCTTCTCAGCTGAATTTTTTCAGGTCTATGTTATTCTTACCATTTGTTTACTTAAGATCTCGACACACATGTGAGCACATAAACATAACTTAACTTATTAATGCAGTAGTTTGGCACACATGTTAGAATAACCCCGTCAGGGGAAAGAGCTGCACATTTAATAGTATTTATTCAACAGATAAGAAGAACTAAATAGTTGCTGTACTGCCCATAGCCTGTAACTGCATTTTCATACAGAAGTTAAGCTACTTTATTTAGAGAGGTTTAACTTAAACTTCAAGTCACACATTTCAACAGCAGTCATTTTAAAGAATGAAAAGAAAGTTTCAATAACTGCTTAGAACCTAGTAATTTTCTATTATGCCAGTAAAATTCTCCTTTTCCTCCCAAACTCCATTTGTTTTCCTCATGTTTTTAACAGCACAGACGACAGAAGACGATCAGCTATTTATGCAGTGTTACACGGCCAAACACTTCAGCATGAGATAAAGAATATGCTCAACAGAGACGACAGGTAATTTAGTACTTCTTTTCTTCAGCTAACTGAGAAAATAAGCTGAAGTTAGTTTACAGCAGGGAAAATAACTCAAATTTAGTCAATCAGTTTCACAGAGATACCAAAAATGAGTAATGATTTAACTCACTTGTTCTAAGTGTGCACTATGAGGGAAAAGATGGGTTTTTATGCTGAATTTTCATCAGAATACCCGAGTCTGCTTTTGGAAATGTTACAGAAAGCTTAGCCATGTTCTATGGCTAACGGGCAACACATTCCAAGAAGTTGTAGGAAAATATCAAGAACTCCCCCAAAAAAAGAGAATAAAAAGAAGCCAGAAAGGCTCGGTTTCCAAAGCAAAAAGAAGAATAATAATAATTGCCTGAAGAGCATTTGCAGTCTCCATCACTGAAGGTTTTTTAAAAACAGGCAAGGCGGGGATAGCAAACCATTAGCTCTTGCGCCAAATTCAGCGGTCAGGAATTTGAACTGGTACCAACAACACTGAACCACAGTGGTTTTTAAAACACAGCATGCAACTGGGCACCAAAAAAAATGTGCTACTACTGGGTCAGGATGTTTAAGCAGAGTAATAATGGTTACTACAATAGGGCTTTGTGGCAGCATGCCAGACCAGGTGCTCTCTTTGAGTCTCTTCTAGCCCTGTTTTCTGTATATATCCAGTTCTGTGAGTAGTCCACAATAAGACATGTAGAATCCAGAGTGATGAAAACCCCAGTGGGTATGTGGCAAAGACAGAATAGAACTGAGCAGAAGTCAGGCTGCCTATGAAGAGGAAACATTCATAACGCTGACATTCACTTAGCTCTCCTCTACAAGTTCTGCTGCTCTCTCGGTTTCCGTTCTCACGCACAGGCTGCGTGCAGGCTAGAAACATCTCTTGATTCAGCTGGGTCCATCAGCAGTGGAAAGAGGGATAAGCCTTAATAACACAACTATACTACAAGAATACTGTATTACTTGTACAATTTTATCCACAAAAGTAAATCTTTCCTGGGATTGTTTGCTTTGCTTAAGGAACCAGCATAAACCAACAGCCTAGCAGGAGGGCTTTGCTGTTACAACATACAGCTATTCCTACACAAACATAGCCTTCATTCAATGTGGTTGGGAAAGGAGAAGGAGAGGAGTTTGGGCTGGAAAAGTTCTATTGTGAAAAGTATTTCTGCAAGCTCAGACTGCCCCTGCACTAGCAATATTCTGCCGGTACAGTGCAAGGGCCTAGGTGTGCTGGTAAAGCAGCCCACGCTGCCTGCGAGCCAGAATCCAGATTCTTTCCACCTAATTCCAGGCACCTAACAGCAGCATGTACACCAGCGGCGCAGCTGCCTTAGGCTTCACCTACAGTGAATGGATAAAGATAGGCATCTTCAGAGAGCAATTCAGATTTTTGGTGGGCTCTGAGTATATATGTTGTGTCCCATTGCTTAGTTCAAGGCTATTAAAAAAAGAAAAAAAACCTTTCAAACAGCTCTAATGAAATTATGCAGAAAAAAGAGCCCAAAGGGAAAGAAAACTCTTTATTTTTATATTCTTATCAAAGTGTAACCAATAGACTGCTTCTTAGCATAGGGACTGTGCTTCTGATGACAGGCAAGCAGGTGTATGTATATGTGTTTATGTAAACTACAACTATTCCGTGACAGGGACATATCAGTCACATAACACTTATTTGGATAGGATATTTCAGTTTTCCCAGGGGCTGCTTCTCTGTGTTCAGTCTTTCAGATTGGTTTTAAGAAATATGGGACAAAATGAAACTGTTGTTCACGCAGAGTTTTAAGTCACACAGTGCCATCGTCCCGGAGAAGATTAAAAAACAGGCATAATTTTTGTCTGTACTTTTGGAACAGCAGAAATGGAAATTATATTACCTTTAATGTCATATCATCGGAGCAAGACGCTAGTAGCATGCCAGATGGGTCCCATTTGATTGCATTAACCTCGTTCTGAAATAAAAAGAGTGATTTTATTAAGGAAATATTCCGGTTACCTGCACTGTCCTGGGCACGCAGCAGAGGGCTCTCAAGGCTCGCACATGCAACAAGTTCAACCACAAACTACAGCCCTGGTTGCTTCATGGCTGAACAAAAAGCTTCTGTAACACGTTATTTCAGCGTCATTTAGGAACGGTAACCATTTTGTGTTTGTGAACAATAGACACAATCAGCCTTCTGATACGTGCTCTGGCACAAAGTCTCTCATACCCTTTCTTCATCTGCTAGGATTTAAATAAGTCCTTAAACCAGACAGATTGATGATACAGCATTAACTTCTTTTTAAAATGGAGATATTTCTTCGGTTAATATTCTGTAGATCTCGGAGATACAAATTTTCAACAGAAAATACTGGTGGGGTGTAAAGTTTTATGGAGTTTATAATCCTTAGTATTGCAGCTTTACAACAATGCTGGTCTCTCTGAAGAGAGGTATATGTGCAAATGAAATCCAGGATGCAATATGGAATAGTTCATGATGCTTTCTCTATCAGTCTTTCTAGTACTCTGTAATTAACTAAGCCTAGTGTATCCCCTTGGTAATCACCAGGTTTTCTGTGCTTTTTTTGAGGGTCATACAGATGGAGAAAAAAAACATTTCATAAAAAGGGAAAGATTGTTGTTAAAAATGTAAATTGGCTCAGGGTCTCAGTGAAAATAATCCTGGAAAATATTTAATTTTGTTTTATCCATTTCACATGTTTCAGTGATAATTAAAAGGAACTGTACAGATATTTGAAGTAAAAATTTGGATCATGTGTAAAATGGTGCATTTCATATAATCACAAAAGCACCAGTCTGTTGGCAGGAATGTGCAACCAGACGTGAAATATCAGTTTAATATCAGTTTAACCATTGACTAGATAAAGATCTCCAAATGCACAATTTTTCCTCAGTGGGGAGACAGCAAGTTCTGGAAGTTAGTATCTAAATTACAGGTCAGTATATGATAGCAGTTTTCTCATGAATGAAAGCTAGAAAAACTAGTCTTTGACAGTCATTAAATATCACCAGGAAAAGAGGGGGGAAATACATCCTCAATATATCTTATTAGATTAAATTGATTCTAAAACTGAACAATGGCTGGAGGTAAATTGTTCTCTCCTTATTCATAGTTCTCATTTACTAAAGGAAATTAAGCCAGTGGAAAACAAAATCGTATTTATTAATGTGCCCTTAGTCTGCAGCTCATGCTACATATAAATAGTCTCACTGTTTAAGCTGCAGGTTTGGCCTCCTGCGGTGATTTAGAACAGTTTATCCCTTCTCACAGGCGGTGAATCACTCCCAAGGAATATGGTTTTAGGGAAGCAATGGGATCTAACACCTTTGGTGCTAGAACACACCCTGCAAACACATCATCCGCCATCATTGTAACATGCTGCTGTGACTTCATCGCTAACATTTTGGTCTTCTTAAACTTACTGTGTGTCCTTGAAAGGTTTTAACGGGACGATCACAGCCAAGTCTGCATACATGAATGCACATGTCAGTGCTGCAGGAGGCAAACGTAGTGTTGTTCTGCCAGTCTACATCCAGAGCAGGAGCTGTGAAGTACAAACCACGGAACGAACATCAGGGAACACGGCAAAGAAAACAGCTATCTCAAATAATTTTCCTCCTGTCACCTGTCTGGATCGAACAGACTGAAAGCTAGTTCTTGGCCTGTCACCTACCACAGGGATGACAGGGACTGTCTCAAGGGCACAAATTATTTTTTCTCTTGCAGTGGGTAATCTGGATGCTTTGCGTGGCATCTGTTTATAAGAACCTTTGGGTTAAGTTACACGAGAGGGGGCAAAACAATCTACCTCCACCCTCCCCGCTCCCAGCTACACACATCTCTTGGGCCATTTCTACCATTCATTCCTCTGTAAGCCAGTTCAGCAAAGAGCCTGGATGAAAACTAATCCAGAAAAAACACAGATAACTTCAGCTGGGTTAGAAAAAATGTTCCTGTGAATGCCAGACACAAGACATGGGAGGGAGAAGAAGCAGGTGGCCATTTTCCTTTGCGCTAGCTTCATACAACCACCGACACAAACCTATCCTTCTGTGCAGACACATCGATTAATAATACCTATGTTCAGTTTAATTTGGTTGGGGACTGATTTAAGATAGGTACATTGACCAACCTGATCCGAAACAAGAGGAAGAGTTTCTGTAGAGGGTTTGGCATTAACAAGGACGGAACTAATGAAACTTTGGACACAGATAGCACATGAACATGTAACTACTGCCTGTGTGCAACACACACACTTTGCAAAAATTGTGGAAAAAACATGAAAAAAACCTTTTACAGCATGTCTCTGCAGACTAAAAGCATGTACAGGAGTAAGAAGGAAATCCTGACACAGAGCTTGCTTGTGTTTCTACGACGCAGTTTTGTTTTTTTTGCCCAGGAAAGAGTTCAGCTACCCTCCAGAGGATGACATAAGACTTGCTATAATCTAGAAATCTTCATTCTCAGCACCCTCCTGTGAGAAGCAAGTGCATCAGAATGAGACCAGCACATGGGGAAACAAAGTCGAATCTCTTTCTGGCAACAATACAATGCAAGTTTATCATTAAAATGAAACCTAGAAATGCCTTATTCAAGTATGTTCCGAAAAATACTTTTGTAATACAGAGGTGAAAAGAGATCTGTTCTGCCAAGCTTATTATATTTAAATGTGATTTAAATGTGCTTTTTCCTGCTGTAATTTTTATGAACTGAAAAACGAGATTGATCCATGTCACCTTCCAAATCATCAGGTAGCTCTCTAAATGAGAACGGAGGGCTGAAATTGTTTCATATACACAAGTATTTTTTAGAATATTAATGAAAAAGCTCAATAATTCTGTGTGACAGGAAAGGAATTTCGACACTGCAGAAATATAAAGGAAATTTGTGTGAGGAAGGCAGGTTACTTCTGAGTTTTCCAATGAACACGAATGGGGATCAGGAAACAGTAAAGGATTTTATTTCTTTAACTGACTGTTTGTCTTTCTTTTTATGCTGCAAGCTTTGTAGTAATCTTTCAGAGCAAACAAAAATCTATCTTCATTAATCGCAATATGCCTTCAGGGCTAATATCTAGTATGATATGTATGAGCTGAAAAGTAATTTTCTGAGAGCTATTGGCACCCTTAAAGCACTGGATTTGCACTGCGGCATAATTTTAATCACAGAGTGTTGATAATTAATACTGATTCATTTATTGGTGTATTTAATCATATGTTTACTGGATAAGTACCTACATAAAATGGTCTGGAAAAAACAACCAAACGTGTTTTTTGATGCAAGTAATCGAACTGCCAAAGTGTCTCCAAACCCACAGGATACTAGCCAATTGTATAAAAACAATTAGAATGTCATCTAATAAAAGCAGCAACAAATCTTTAAGAAATGAAGCTGAAATAAAACCCAACACAATAAAAGTGTTACAATAAGTACCAGTTAATTTAAGCTTTTTCTGAACAAATTTAGGTGTGATTCAGGATTAGAAGCTGAGAAGAGGATAGTTAAGCGTCTGCAGGCAGAGCACTTGGATGTCTAAAACTAGGTCATACAAATACCTCTTACGGTATCACTTAATCAATTTGTTCCTGCATGCAGGATCTTGAGTCCACATCTATCACCAGGTGTCAAAACTGGATTATTTCACTCCATTTTAAAGACATAAACTTTGTGCATATATATTTTGATCAAATGCCCTATAATGACTCATAGTTTTGCAAAGAGTAATGAAACCCTAGAAACTACTTATCCACATACATACCTATTTTGACCTTAAAACCTTGAAGTTACGTGGGAACAACAACGATATAGAGGCCTTCAAGACTTAGACAAAGGTCTTCCTTATGTATTTTAAGATGACAGTTTTGTTCATATGGCTGTAAACCAAACAAGTGGTTGTAAAGCAGCCGAGAGTAAAAAACAATCATGTTATTCCCAGGCCAACTATCTCCAGACTTCAAAGAAGTATGCAAAAAGGTACGCCACACAAGTATGTGTTAAAGGAACTGTACTCTGTCTAGACTAGACTTTTAATTGTTAAAATGCCATCTTTAATCCTTGTGTAGGCAAGGTTTTCAGATTCCAGATATGGAAAGGAATTTGCTGTTAATTTGTTCTGGGGAATAAGTGAGGCAAAGAGGACAAGGTGAGGTCTTTGTGGCTTTAGATTTATGTGAGGACAAAGGCTCAAGCTGATTTTAAGGGACTTTTTGTAGAACATATGCTTTTGGCCTATCAACAATTTCCTTAATAACAAACTGCTTTACTTCCCTATGAAATCATATTTGAAATAATGAAAAAAAAAAAAGTGTCTCCACGTCTCCACTTCAGTTGTGTCTTACGGTCCAACGACAAACAGCGTGCATAAGATTTCTTTAAAAATTCCATTAATGCAGATGGACATTGGCATATTGCATTGGAAGATGCAGTTAAGTTTTCAACTTGCTAAAAGGGGAATGGAGTGATATGTCCTTCATGCACATCGCTGCTAAGACAGCTGCACATCAGTGAACATGATTCTGAAGGGGCAACCAAATTCTGAATCCACAACTGCTTAGATCAATAGTTAGGGATCAGAAGGCTTAAGAGTCTCATTAACTACACCGTTATACAGTGCAAAGTTTGCTTTTATGGAACAGTTATGACAGATAACTAAATGCCACAGTGAGAAAATCTGTCAGCAGCCACTGACTCCTCCAAACTGACAGTTGCATTAATGAGCGAGAAGATGAGTGACAAAAATGCAGAGTATGGATCTGCTGTGTGCGTGGACATACTTTTTGTCTTCTGTTCAATAACCATTTCAATTGCTACTGCATATTAATAACATCTGTGAAAATGTGAGAATAAGAACAACTAGAAGCTGAGTTGAAAAGCATGCACAAATTAAGGCTTTAAAATTAGCAGCAAAATACATGTTTTTAAACACCATTAAGCACCTTGTGAAAGCCTGCTGTATTTAAAAATGGATTAGTTACAGTGAACACACAGGAAGATGAACATTTTTGGCATTAGAATCTGGAACGTTTTGGTGGTTTTAAACTCAGATTGACTATGTCCCTTAAAAATTCTTCACTGCAAAAACTTACCCAGTTTGGATCATGAATTCAGTCATCATCTTACAAGTCTGGTCTCGGGTGAATTTAAGATTACGTCAATGATTGCCTGTTACTCAAGATTACTTAGTGTCTGTGACATCTCCTGTCTTTTTGAAGCAGATCAGATCTACAAACGACCATCCAAGTAAGGTTTTGGTACAGCAAAGTTTTGAAACCCAAGGTTGGCAATTGACTTCTGATAATCAGAGAAAGCACATACTGAAGAACTTCAAGTCAAAATTAAAAGCTAAGAAATTCCTGGGGACCTTCATGCTTGCAGTGGTGAATGCAAGCTGCATGAGAGATCCACCTGCCTCTGTCTCAAGTCAGCTTCGTTGCAACAGGAGCAGAAAGAGTGAAAGAGATCCCAGACACCTCCACCAAAAAGTCTCTTCATAAATCACCACTTGGTACCATTCAAGCAACATAGATAACGATAGAATCATTCAGCTAGGCAGACATGGCTGGTCTATAAATCCTCTCTTAGGATCAGTTTGACTTTCAAAGCTGATTCTCACAGAACCCCATCTTTCTGAAAAAAGATTAAACCTACAAGCCAAGATACTTAGGATAGTTAAAACACAAAAAAGTTGGTTCAAACTTCTCTCAGGCAGATAGGTTTTAACAAAAGGATAAATTACATTGACAAAATTAAAAACTGCATTTCATTTCACTTACAAGAGTTAGGCAGAAATTACCTGAATGGAAAGGAAACTGCTGTTTAGCTTCTCCTGTGTGAGCATCCCAAATTATTGTTGTCTGCATCCAAAGGAACGGGGAGAAAAAAGATTAGTGACTGTTCAGCTCAGAGAAAACAGACAGTACTCTCACTGAGGAGCAATTCTAAAAGACGGATTGATAAAATTATTGACTGCAGAGAGCCTTGTGTGTTGAACAGCTGAAAAAACAGAATCACTTCCAAATATCACAGAATAATAACCTAAGTGTAGATAAAGAAGTATCACGCCTACAGAGGAAGCAATATAACTACTAAAAATGGGCATATTCTCTTCTGAATAATGCTAGAAGACAGCACTACACATTTTTAATAAGCATTTTGTTACAGCTGTTTCAGTTATCTTCTTCAAAGAAGACATTTTCCCCTTTTCAAAGATGCAAGTTGAATTCTGTTCCAAAGCTACATGATACTACATTTCTAACAATTAAACCACCAAGTGAAATGTTTATCTAGCAGCAGAGTACGTATCACTTCTTGCCACTGTGGTGGGACAGACTAAAGTGTCATTTGCTTGCTACAGGTTTAATCCATACTCACAGCACATGTAAGCAGTTCCCCTGGAGAGCTCAATACCACCTTTTGAGTGAACTGTCTATTTATTGGGAGCATATGCTTCCAGAAAATAAATTAAGGATGCCTCATCTCGCTGATAATGGATCATGTAAAGAATCACTGCTGTTATTGGGAATGTAAGTTTGCCAGAATACTGGAACTACCATTGGGAGACAAGTGTAGCTGAATATTAGTTTTATTCCTTTTAATACTGGCTTAGTTTCCATGTTCACAAGTATGTGAAAATATAGGGATTCATCTAGCCTACAAATCAGATGTACAAGCCTGAGCTAGTTTCCCCAGATTCCCTCTGTCAGTTGCTAGAGAGAAGCACTGTCAGTGCATCTCACCGTAACACAGGCCATGCAACCTATCACTCGGAAGTGCCATTTTTCTCTCCAAATTTTATAAAGGAAACCAAGGTTGACATACACATCTAATTTTTAGACATTGAAAGTTCAGCAAGACGAATGCCGTGTACTTTCCAGTTTCAGTTTTAATGGATTTGTGTTCATCATCAGTCATCTGTTCATTTTAATCTCTAATATGCACTCAGCTGTAACTACAATGTTTTGCTTGATTTTGAATTCAGAACTACCTTTTTTTTTTGCATATTTGCACAGAAAGCCATATAGATTTTATTCAAATAGAAGTGTTTCAATAATTAAATGAGCTAAAAGATTCAGTATCTTTAAGATCACTTCCTTCCTGGAAACAGTTAGTTGATAAAACTACAAACATAAGGACTGGAAGCAGTTCTTTCCTCAACTGAGACACATTTAAGATGCAATTTTACACAGGGGGCAAATGGAGTTGTTTTTTTTAAGTAAAATCTTTTACACAAAAATAGTACATATTTATGAAGGCTCAAAAATGTAATCAACATGCACTAAAACATATTAAAGAAAAGTAAACTCTCCAGGATGCCTAGAGGAGAAGAAAATAATCTTATGGAATTCAGCAGCACAAGCTCACTGAGTCAGCACATTTATATGTTAGAATAATGTATTTTTAAAACTCACTTTATCAACACCAGCACTTAAAATATAATTCCCCTTTTTGTTCCATTTCAGGGCAAATATTGGACCTTTATGTTGACCTAATGTGCTTGCAAGGTTACCTGGAATAAAGAAAAGGTTAATATTACGATTTGTTTACAAAGTAACCAAATTACAGTTCACTGCTGTTCGATGCTTAACAGCAATAAACGTTGTCTGACTTACCATCTTCTGTCCATATTCTTGCAAAACCATCATACGAGCCTGTAGCCAATAGTGTTCCGTCACTCTGTTGGGATTTATAGATATATGGCAAAGGTCAATACTAGATGAAATCAGTTTCAACCAACCTTTTTCTTTTCTTTCTTTTTTAAGGTTTGTGCATTGTGATTTATGGGAAATCTGAGTCCACACATCGAGACAGATTATACTATGATTTAAACCAAAGCTTATTACTACAGATAGCAAAGAGGAAATAAAACCCTCTAACATACTGTGAAATACTGGGCTACACCATCAGATAAGAGTCATTTAATCAAAAGGATTAGAAAAAGAAAACAAGGTGGAACAAATTCTATGGGATTCTTCCAGATAACAAACAGATACTACTTCTTAGGCATAAAGAGACTATACAGCACCAACAGATCATCTAAATCCTGACTAAATCCCAGTTCAGTGAAATTCAGGCATCTATACTTGAAAGAAGGATTTAAACACCTAAGCCACCTACACTCACAGTTAACACTTCGAGTGCCATCTACCACCAAGAAGTTGCGTCTTACTTAGAATCACAGAATCATTATGGTTGGAAGAGACCTCAAAGATCATCAAGTCCAACCGTACTTTGTCTGAACCCAGACCCCCACACATGCTCAGAGGCACTGTACCATGACGGATAGCCTGAGAAAAGTTAGATTCGTGGGTCCCAATTAGGAGAAAAAAAGCCCAGGAATTGTAATCAGCAAATTACATGTATTCTGTAGGAGGGAGCCCTTCACCGAAGGGTATCTGCTGTGCAGCCAACGATGCTAGAGTTACTGAGCCAGAATGAGAATAATTAAAAAGGAACTTCACTCTGCAGTTTGGTGAGACGGGTACTGTGGGAGCTGGGCGTTTAGCCTTTGAACATTTCAGCCCCTGGGTTAGAAGTGAGATTCACCCCATTTACATCCAGACATCCAGAAGTTAGGAGTTAGTTTAAGAGAGTAACCTTGTCTTCCTCTATACCTAACAGCATCACCCACCTCTAGAGGGCAATTCATGATCCCATTTGCTTTAGACTCTGCCCAGATCAGCACGAAGGCACGTGTCTCTCTTTCTGCTGATTTAGAGGGAGTCTAGTTAACTAGTTTAGATGGTTAAATCTAAAGGGAGATGAATCCTACCCCTTGGTACCAAAGGATCTGAATATGGCCTCTAGAAATAAACTTTCTTATTATACCATAAATCACATAAGCCAGGAAAGAACCGATTTAACATCACCAGTGCGAACATTTCACAGTGAAATATGGTTAGTATTGTGGTTCTAAATAAACAATAAAGGCAGATGGCATTTCTAGTATCATGAATAGAAAATCAGGAAAATCATAAAATAATCCTTTAAAACATATGTCCACTCCAACCCTCCAAAAACAGTGAGTCAGAGCAGTTGTAGATTTAACTCAAAGGCACAATGATGTAGGGGGAAAAATATCAAAACCTAAGCCAACTTCATTGTGATACACACTTATCTGAACCACTGATGAGAGCAATGGTGATAAGAGCAAAGAGAAAAAAGGGAAGGAAAGCTCAGGGACCAGAGGTACAATTTATCCAAATTTGTTGGTGTCAATCCACATTCTTTAGAAAACTCAAAGTAAGTTGGAAGCACTTCAAGTGTTTAAATTCTGAACATTTCCTTACATTAAGTACTAGCACAATGCAAGTGAAGTATCAGTGATCAATGAAGTCTGGAAAGATACGGAACTACTACAGGAAATACTAGAGCATGCCCTATATGTTTTGGACAACTTTTCTCACAACTGTTCTGCACCTTTGCCTGTTTTCCTCTTTCCATTACTCTTTTCCTACTCCTCAATTCAGTTTTTCCTGACTATTTTTCTTCACCATGACATTCACAGGAAACAAGTAATGAACATTCTTGGGTTTTATCTTTATTTGCTTTGTTAACCTACCTCTGCTTTCTGTACTATTCACCAACTTCATGCATTGTGTCAAATATAAAATACATAGGGGAAGCTGATCTGTGCAGTGGCCTTATCTTTTACTTTTGTGAAGCACCTAGCTCACCTGAAGGACAGTAATATTGCAGTAAAGATTAATCGAATCTTGGTCTCTGGCCAGCAACTGAGACTGTATGTAACTGCTGAGAATCCTTTCTGGTACTTAATTTTTAATCTGTTTTCCGACAAAAACAAGACTAATGTGATCACCCTGTCTGTATTAATATCAGCAAAACAGACAGAATGCAAGTGATCTCAAAATTAATTAAGGTTCCTGCAAGGTCTTGTAAGTTCTTTTTACAATGCTTGGTGGCAGAAAGGAGACAAGAAGCAGCCTTAAAGCTGCCCAAAGACATTGCCCAGACACTGGGGATTCTTAACAATACCTGTCCTCTCTGCTCACTTCAGTCTTCTCTGTTCAGGACCATGCTATCTAAGATAGAAGGTTTTGCAGGATGAAAGTAAAAAAGGGATCAGGCAATACAGTTGCACGCAGAAGGTGGGTAGGTAAAGAGAGAATGACTGCACATGCTCCTACCAAGACAAAGACAATAATGTGAACATGTTTTGCTATGCACAACATAATTCAAACGAGAGAGGGTCTTGATAGTCCAACCTCAGAAAAAGCTTCGTGGGTGCTTATCTCTCCTTACGTGCCAAAATAAAGTGACTATGATATGCAAATACATTATTAATCAGGCTCCATTACTACACAGATTGCTTGTTTAATCTTCATTCTTAAAGTTAGCTAAGTTTATTTTTACCCATGTTCCTAAAATAGAGATATAAATACATCATTCTTAAGCTTGAAGATGGCAACAGTCCTGGAAAATTACAGCGTACAGGGGAAAGTTCATCCTATTATGAGTATTTGAAACAAGAGGTCAGTAGGTTAGGACAGAGCTTCTGGTCACCTCAGATATAAAAGATACGGAACAGCAGCTGTAATTGCCTCCAAATTAAATTTAGACAGTTAAAAACCATGCACAGTCTTAGAAGTTAGCTTACATTCCAGTCCAATGAAGTCACATCCTTATTGCTGGGGACATCGTGTCCTCCTTCTCTTATGCAGTGCCTCAAAACTAGTTGAGTGGAACCGCTGTTGCTGTTTTCATTGAGATTCCATATTCTGGCCGTTGAGTCTCCGGATCTATAAAAGCAATTGTGCAGAGATGAAAACTCCTCTTGATGTCAACCCAGCAAACAATGCAAAAACCTCTACTTCTGTTTTCATTGACAGAACATCACAGCCTTAAAAAATTAATTTTTCTTTCCCTCTGCATACTTTTTAAAAAATGCTAACACATATTTAAATTACACATATCATCTGAATCCACATCAACATTTGCTTTAGAAAAGTTTTACCTAAAATATATTTGCTTGCTCTCTACAGGTTACACTTCACACCTAAACCTGATACCACTGTAACTGAGATAGTCTGGGGAAACTCAATGTTACAAATACAACACTATGGAGATCCCAATAAAGACAGAAACGCAAAGGCTGTGCCCACGTGCCTCCCATAAGAAGTGTGCATGGGCCCATGAGCTCCAGACGGCTCACGGGTCCCTGGGGTCCTCAGGGAAGGGGACCTCGAGCAGTGCGACAAATGTGCTGCGGTACCAGGTCCCTGGTCCTGCCCGGGTTCCTCTGGCAGCAGGAGCAGGAGGTGAACTTAAGGCTGCTTTTAATTTGGCCATGACCCTTCCATAAGGTACTTCTGGTCAGAACACGGCCTCTGACAGAAGCTGTTTGCAAAACAGACTCTTAGCATTAAACCAATCTACAGAACCTCAAGATTAGGAAAGTAGAAAGGTAATTTAAATTTATTTTTAAAATTCATCTGAATTTCATTTTTTAAATTCATGTCTACAGGATCCTTTGCTGTCTTCAGCTTTGCTGCTTAGTTCATGTTGTTCAAAAAAGTGGCAAAACAACTATTGCCATAATAAGACACAGCCGGCATCAGGATTTTAATCTATTTTATAGACCGAGTATTTCCCAGGGAGATGTTTTTATTGCAAGCTGAAACCCCGACTTCATGTAGAAAAAGTTGTGAGGAGGAAGTGAACAGTTTATCATACTCTGCTCGTAAATAATATATTTCTTTTCACTTTGCATAAATCTTTCTTCCAATGGAAAACGTCTCTGAAGTCAGAAATCAATGTGCAATGGGGTGGAAGATATGCTGCTTTCTAGTTTATTGGGATTTGTCTCTTGCCCTCCCCCCTGGCTTTTTTCTAAACAATCAATAACAACAACCGCCAAAACAATCACAGTACCCTGGATTACTTGTTTTGTCCAGAGGGTAATTTTCATTTACGTGCAGTAAGTAGAATCTTGGAGCACAATTAGGATCTCTCTTATATTTCCAAGAATTCATGCAGTCTAGATGAAATTTCATCTACCTGATGTGTCAGCTTTTTCTTTTATTTAAAGTCATGACTAAAGCTTCCTTTCCTCTACAGTAACAAGGAGAAAAAGGCTTTTTTTGAAGACTAAAAACCTGAGATCCATTTTTGCTTTGATAAGCCATGTTTTACTGAAAAGGAAATCCATCGCAACAGAATATGAAATTTTCTTCTAGTCTACTAATAAAACATTTTAATTATTTATGCTAACAGTACCAGGCAAATTTTAAACACTCGACACATCTTCGAGTGCAAATATTGACCAATCAAGTATCGAATTTGATTGAGCTTTGGGTACTATTTTACCGATAATTTAGCCAAATTTTACATAAACAACAGTTCAACTGTAAAAGCAAAAACCCCTCCGCCTGCATCAGCGGCTCTGAGCAACGCTAGGTCACGGCACGCCTGGGGAATGTGCCCCCATCTCCTCTGAACCCTTGGTGTCACGCTCAGATGTGATGGCTGGCCAGCGTTTTCCCAGCCGAACCACAAGCTACTGCTGTACAGCCATTCTTTAATTTTTGGCACATATCTTTCATGTTAGTGATTAAGAAATAATTTGAATCAGGACAAATTTTGCCACCATACAGAGCTCTGACTGTAACGTAATGCCTTATTTCTTCAGAGGTCTGGAAAACTGAATAACAATTTTGCACATGTTGGCTAGAAAATTAACAAAGTTAATCACGAGGCTGAGAAGGAATATTTTTAGTTGTGATAATTTACAATAATGGGAACGTAAGTCTTTCACAGGCTTGGCTTATTGGTTAACAGGCTAAGTAGGAAATTCCTTCAGCCCTGGCTTCTCTCCTGTGTAAGACTCCGGGCCAGTTCTGCCCTCATTGTAATAATCCAGTTTGTTATTGGACCCTGTGAATAAAGTACTCAGTCATTTGGCTATCAAACACAATATCCTATTTGCTAGTTCTAAAAGGGTTATGGTTTGTTTTTCAACAGTTTTATTTAGTCAGTTTTCTGGCAATGCTTAGGCAATCTTATTTTCCAGTATTTTAATTTTGTTTTTCCATTTTCTTCTTCCTAAGGCTACATAAGCTATTATGTGTCCCTGCAGAGAGGCTTTATAAGCCTACCAGTGTGTGGCAGGGGTATTTGTGTGTCTTCCCTT
>NW_009607606.1:0-24506 GCF_000690535.1 Cariama cristata | reverse complement strand
GGGGGGGGGTGGGAGAAGGAGTATTCTCTGCTCTGGAAAGTATTCTGACTTCTGTTGAATGATTCAGTGAACCCTGCCTTATTAGAGGACCATAGTTCAAGCACAATTCAGAAAGATATTTAATCTCCTTAGCCCACAGAAGCATTTCTATCTGCATGATAAAGCAGCTCATTCCAACATGCAAATCATGAACACTTGAGTAATAGGTATACTGTTCTGCACTACGGTGAAGTACTGCCAAATTTAGGAAGACTAGTTCTGAAAGAATTTTATTTCATGTTCTCCAGCACCGGTATAATCATGAATCGAAGTGGACAAATGTTTGCAGAATTTTATTTGTGACACATAAAATCTCCATTCCGTAACTGTCAGCACAGAGGTTAAAACAGCTGCAGTTGGGTAAGGAAATCTGCAAGGTGTTTGCTGAACCTTGGTACTTCTAATCTTCAGCCGCAAGTCCTCTAATCACTGTTATTTTGATATGCAATATTGCTAATGCATATTTAATACTTCTGGCTCAAAGAAGTTACTTTTTATTATTTTATTTTAAAAGAGATTATTAAAAGCACAAAAAGGAAGGAAACCCCTCCTTATAATTTATACATCTAATTCTTCCTTAATAAAGCAGATCTCTTAAAGTAAGCGCTTGCGCTTCCAAGGCAGTCAGTAGAGGGAAGTGCCTCAGAGGTATCCAGAGGCAGATCTCTGTCCCATGGATTTCACAACATTGCTCTCTGCAGCAGGTTATTCAAGTAGACCTCACCTAATAGCTGATCACTTTGCATTAACGGATTTGCTGCAATGGGGAAACTGGTCTCGCTAAAGTCACCTGCTACTGAATAAGCACCTACAGTTAGCAGAATTAACACCTGGCACTGGTTAGGGCGGTGGTGTGTGAAATCAGACCCCTCAACCCGGTAATTCAAAAGGATTATTCAGAAAGGTAATTCACAGTGGATCCTAAACCACTGATAGGAGGAATACAGTCACTCAAAGTATTACATAAACCCCAGAGATGACGACAGGACATAGCCTAGAAACATCCTTTCTTGCTTCTGAGAGACATAGCCATAAGTGAAAGATCTTGGACAACAGCTTTTATAGCTAATTATTTTGCTGACTAGGGAGAGCAAAGGTACATGGAGCACTCTGCAAGAGACAAAGTTCCCCTGTGTGAAAGAGGCTAATATAGATCAGCAAAGATAAGCGAAAAAACCTACTGCTGGGCTTTGGGAATGCGGCCAGGTCCCTCTGCTTCACGGCTCGGAGAATTACTTGAAGGGCATGGCTGGATGTAACAGCACAGAGCACGCTCTTGGAAGCAGCAGTTGACCATGCTGACAGAAACATCCTAAATTCAACTGGAAAAGCTTTTGGAGTTCAAGGCTCTAGCAGCCCTGACATTCACAGTCCACTCACTTCCATACTGGGAAATTCAGTTATTTTCAGGAACTCTCTGGGTCACTGGACCATGACGACCTTACACTAGCAAACTGACAGGTTATCCCCTGGCCAGATTTTGGCCTGTTTTAATTAGCACTCTTGCTCAGGGCCCTGATGTTCTCTCTGAATAACTCCTGGGCATGGCTTGGTGCTTACAAGATCCAGAGACGATTCCCAACGTGCAGTTTGCTTGGCAGCCAGGCTAGTTTGCTAGCAGAGACACCAGTTGTTCTGTGCCAGTTGGCCTCAGCGCCTAGGAATATTCCCAGGCACGGTGAGTTTACTAATGTGGATGTAGCTGTAGTGGGTTTCTGCACTACCCAGGGAACGTAACCATCTGTAACAATTTACATGTGCCATAAAATTAAAACATATTGAAAGATATCTCATGGAAGAAATCAAACTTTGAAGAGGAAGACAATTGGCTTTTAAAAGCAAAACTGGAATTATGGTCAGGAATGGCCAAATCTTGAGATTTAGCCAAGCACCCACTTTTTTTTTTTTTTTAACCTGTCCAAAACACTACATGCAATTAGCTGTTTTGGAATGTTGATTTCCTTCATAAAGGGTAATTAATCCTCTCACATGGCTGTATGTATGCACTTTACTGTGCATACTATTCTAATGCTTCCATTCATAACATCTAAGCATTCTTCTTATAGGCATCTGGTTCCAGTCATGCCTTTGATAGCCTTCACTGGTATCTTTAGTCTTCTCCATCCTCCACATTAAGGTTTCTGGGTGTGGTGGAGGAAGAGCAGCTGAGCTGGAAAGCATAGTTTTTCTGGCTATTCAATCAGAGAAAATCCTGTCTCTATTGTTTGTTGTTTTTTTTTTAAATAGCCCTTTGCAAAGTCCACAGAGTATATACTCCTGTGCTAGCTTGCACAGCCTAAAAAATCGTAGCAATTGGTAGATGAGACATCAAATATCAAAATTTCTTTCTGTCCGTGGGATACTCACTAAATCTGGAAACCAATGCTCTAGTTTTGGGTAATTCATTCTACAAACAAATCCCCTTACACAGCTTGCTTCAGATTAGGTTGTGAACCTGCATCATTCTTTTAGTGCTTTGAAAATTACATCAGGTTGCTGTCTAAACTGCTGCTAATTGTTAGAAAAATTTATTGCTTGTATAACAAGGCTTGAAGAAAATACTTTGCCATGAATTGAGATTCGATTGTGCTAGGCACTTTATAAACAGAACAAATGTGTTATTTCCTTTATTTAATAGTTAGGTTCTTATCTGTGTTTTTTAAGAAGACAACAGATGGGTACAATCAGGCAGATGGGAAACCAGAAGAAAACTACAGACCGGGCAGCACAATATGGTTATTATAGAATCTAACAATTTGGTGTTTGTGCATCAGACTAACTGCGGTTTTCTTTTTTGAAGCATTACTTTGTAAAGGACAAACAGAACTGTAGCATACTACAGGTCCTGGGGAATTTCTCCTCCTTGTTTAATTGGTGCCATAACACACAGTTTACCTCTAGATGAGAGCTTGCGCTATTATTATACCAGACATCTCAACTGCTTCTTTGTACAGTGGCATAATCAGTCACTCAGCCCTCTTCCTTTGGTTTAATTTTCTTCTGTGCACTCTATGCCATTTCAGCCATGTAAGCTTCATCAGGCACTGACTGCTGCGTTACCTGAAGGCTAACTGCATCACATACTTTGTTTCTTATGAGCAGGCTGAAATCTGCTCAAGATGCACATGCATCTAAATTATTTGCATTTTCATTGCATTGCCATTAATCAGTCTGCATGAGACACAGAACCTGACTGCACTTTCTAACCATGCATGTATTTAAGTGCTTCCAAAACCAGTAGCAAAGCTTATTAAGAAAGACCTATTACACCAAAGGGTAAAACTTAATTGAAGGGATAGAGAGAAGGTACTCCTCTATCTTAGACATCTGACTAATGCTTCTGATTATCACCCTCCAGGTTTACCTCCAGCTGTGTAAGATACCACTGTCCCAGGGATGCATCTACCAGCGCTCAGCACCCTGCAGCAAAGTTAAACACCTCGGTCGCTGCAGTATATACTCTGCTTTATTAAATGGTTCGCTGTCCAAACTATGCACGCTACGACTGAACCACAGATCCTAGGGAAGCAGTCCGGTATGGCAAGTACTGGCAGGGAGGTGAGGCAGACACCCAGAAGTAGTTACCAACGCTAAAGCCAACAGATGAGGTCTGAGCACCTATACTTAAGAGTCTTAACTCCCTATGTAATGAGTTGAGAGATGGTAGGTACCTGCAGAGGGACAGAGCGCTTGAGTAGATGCCTAATTTCAGCTGTGCAGATATTCTCCAGAATAAAGTAGCATCTTCACTTCATCTCAGGCGCCAGCAGGTGTCCCTAAAGAATAATTCTGTATGGTATCCTTGCTCCCCACCACTTTTCCTTTCAATAATAATGTGGGTGTGTGCTGTTCTCCACAGAATTCAAATAAATAACCATAATGGATAAGTTTACTACTAAAAAGTATATTGCTTAGGATGACAGAGCTAAAGGAGACCTATTGTATCAACAAATACAGTCCCTTCATTTGATCGTAAATGAGAGCTATTGACCTCAAGACAGCCCATGAAATTCTAATTAAGTTTGTCCCCACTATGGGAAAGCTCTTCCAGATTTTATGAAACCTTCTCTAGATTTTCATCTTTAATAAGGAACAGCCATGAAAACAATTCAATGAGGTTAACCAAATTCTTCTTAGTTCGAGGTTTTCTTCACTATTAGGCCATGATTTAACATCTATGGGTAGTCAAAGCATTTAGGCATACATTGAAAAGTTAGAGTAGTAGTACAGGAGCATGTTCGTTCAGGATCATTTGATGTTGACTTACAAGTCGTTATGTAGGCAGTAACATTTCCTTCACATCACAGATTCTTTGCCTTCCCTTGATTTGCTTGCTTTTCCTTGAAAACATCCCCTCAGATTTGGGCTGGGACAATTAAGTAGTATCATATGCTTAGTTCTTCCACATCTGTCAAGCCTAACTTTTATTTATTTATACATCAAATAAATCTCTTTTTATGGCTCACTCAACTGTATGCTGGGAAGAGGACAATCTGTGTGAAATAACTGTTTTACACTTGCCTATTTTAACTGGAGACTGACCTTAATGAGCAGGACTTCCCTTCCTAATAATAATTCGTTAGGGATTAGTAATACTGCCAAGCAATATTGCCTGAGACACTAGAAAACTGAGTGGGTAGAGGAATACGGTTAGCAGAAAATCCAGCAAATGCACGGCATAGGAGCATGGCTGCTATTGCTGCTCTTGTCTGTATCATGGCATCACCCAGGGACCTTATCACAAACCAGAAGACCCGCTGAGCCTATGATAAAAAAGAGGTGAAACCCAAAGTTTTTCATCCAAAAACCCTACATACAGTTTTTGCAATTCTACCACTATATCCATTTAAAATTAATAAATGAAGATACTTAATTCTACAGATGCTGGACGTCCAGGCCTGGACATTCCAGAAATGAAGCATATTCCGCAGGATTCTGTTTTCTAAAAATCCAGTTTGTTATCTGAAATTATTCTTTGGAAACTTTTGTCTTCATTCTCTTAGAGATCTTGTCCTGTTTATGCAACCTGGTATTTATTTTTCCTATTTATTCTCTTCCGTTTGCACTCTAATTCCTTGTTTTTATGTATTAAGTCAACAAAGATAGGAAGACTATTCTGATGATCTTGCAAAAAGTTGGAAATAAAATAAAGACTCTCCTCTTCCTTGTAAGAAATGTGTTCCGATACTGCTAAGCAACTTTAAGTGACGAAGACTCATTTATCTCCTTTAACTTATATCAGCTTTCCTCCACGTTCCCAGCTAGACTTCTTAAATTTAGCCTTCGTTTTAAGGTTTAACTTCAAGCATGAACAAACACAGATTCCAACAGTGTCTGTTTATAGCTCTCGGGGTATGTTTACATTAGCATTTTTGTTTGGATCAAAAATGCTTTTTTGTAAGTCAATCTTCTGATTGTCCCACTTACCATGCTTCGGTTGTCATTGCTGAGCAGTCCTGCAGAACACAAACTAGACTCCTTTCCAGTGACACTAAACCAAAACATGCCCCCAAACCACTCCTTAACATTCAGCTCATCGGATAAAAGTAGGTCCAGCCTGAAGCCGCCCTATGCCATACCAACAATGGCGACATGAGGTCCTCACACAATAGCTTTGCTCCACCGATGTACTCCTGTTTGTGCACCACGCTAATGCAGACATAGCCAAAGAGAACTCTGGTTTAGAGTCTCCATACTTTTAAAAAGAAAACACGGGTGACAGAAACTTTCTGAGACCCCAATGTGAACCATTTACTAAGAGCAGTAGGAGTAGATTACGCAAACTTCAAATACTCTGACAGTTATCCATAGTTATTTTAAAAACCTTTTAAAAAATTTATGTGTATTCAGGGCCACAGAGTGCACATCTTAAATGTGCAAATGCTTCATATTCTGCGTCACCGTATAATTACTTAACAGCTACACAGGTACAGCAGTGCTGAAGAAACCAGTAGCAGGCTGAAAAAACAGTGAAGAGAATCCTCGTTCATCTCTAGTACACACTCGCAAGTTCTTGCATCTCGAAATATATTCTAATTGCAGCAGCTGGTTTCAGTCAGGGACTTACCCAGATGCTAGCAGGTCACTGACAGGGTTCCAAGCACAGATGAACACCTCTGATTCATGGCCCCGAAGGACTGTTGCTTTGTTAGGAGGAATTTCAACATCCCCGTCAATTTCCATTGGCTTTGAATGATTATCTGTAAGGAGAGAGATCAGAATAAGTAGTTTGCAAGATGCCGTTAGATCTGCTTTAAAAAACAAGCTGGCTACCCATGGCCTAAAGCTTACAGCAATGTAGACACTATGAACAATAATCTGTGTTGTGTCACTGACCACATTACTCTATTTTCTTCCCTATGATGATCCAAATTTATGATATTTCCTCAAAATATAGAGCTTTCCCAAACATTTGTATAAATGCACATAGCTTTTCTTCCACAAACCAGCTTGCATTTATTTCAGTATCATTTTTTTTTGAAGCTGGCTTCATTAAAAATGACTTACAGATTTATTAAAATAGCAGATGGCCACATTTGAGAAAAGCTTTACGCTGTTCTTTTAAAAAAGTAACATACAGCACATACATTTTCCTACACAGTGCCCTGTAAGTAATATGTGTGGTACTCACAGATGAAGAATATGCCGAGGAAGGGCCTCATTCACTGAGCACGGCAGGGAAACAGTGAGTGATCACCTTCTCAAGGCTATCGTGATATATGCAAAGGTACCAACGGAGGCATAGATATACTTAACCTACATGCTGTAATTCTGGAGTTCTTTAGACTGCAGTCTAAGCAACTTTGTTTTTATAAAGCTCTTTTACTTCCTTAAGGAAAAAAAATGTGAATTTAAAATGATGAATTTCTCTTAGTGGCAGCAATTCATTCCAATTTGCATCACGAACAATGTTTTCACTCCAGATTTTCATTGCTTCAGTATAAATCTTCCTCATTCAGCTCAAACTACACTTCCTGGCAGCAACGCAAGGTTATTATCCTCTGCGAACAAGACACCAGCCAAGGACAGGTAACGCACTGATGGAGCAGACAGCAGATGTTACACACAGGAGTGTAGCCCATTTTGCAGAAAGCAGGTCCAAAGGCAGCCTCCTGTTATCTCATCGGTGCCTCGGCCAGCTGATCTGCTCCGAGTGATCGACATGCAAGTTCTCTTTCTGGGTTAAGTCTTTTAGCTAGTCATTCTTTAATCACATATGGAGATCCATAGGTTTGCAAGTGGAATAATTATGCTCCTTTATTGCCACATGTTTATAGCATTTAAAATCAGCCATCTGTCCTGATACTCAAGCTCTGCTCAGCTCTTGCCCATTGACTGGCAAAACAGACAGTGACGCTGCACAACTGCCATCGGAAGGAAGATCTCCAGATTTCTACTCTTACCCAGGCTTTCAAATACCCTGTTTTGCTCTGTCTAATTTATGCCGAGTCACACGAATAGCACTTCTCATTGCATATTTGGTTAGGTACCCTGGTAACTATGTCTGTGCCATATCTACCCATAGATGGAACGGAATGGAATGGAATTCCCCTGGAATTCAATGAGTTGCATAGCACTGAGTATCAAAATGAGAAAACTAACAGTAGTTTCACAGCTCACATTTCTGATTCCAAGTATCTATATTTTTAACTATACTTCTTACCTATGGACTTGTTGCATAAAACTAAACATATTACAAATGCCTATTTGAAAATCTACGCCTATGCTGAGTCCCTATATTAAGCATACCCTATGTGTATAACTACTAAAATTAATACTGTCAAGATATACTAGTACTCGAGATTTAGCCTGACACTAGCAGCTGGGAACTCTGATATGATATTCTGAGCTTTCAGGGCAGTGAAGAGCAAAGCACTACTAAAACCCACCAGAAGATACAAGTCTAGAACTCACAATCCTCTATTTCTCAGCACAGCACTGAATCACCACGTTTAAAGCATATTTTCATGAGAAAAACAGCAGCACGGTAATGGCTATGCATTCATCTGTGTCCTGTTCACAGTGTGAGTTGGAAGCTGGGGGTAAATCAAGAAGATCTTTCAAGTATTTTAATTTGAAAAATTTAAATGAGATGCTACACATACGATCCTACTGTTACCTGCCTGGCTCTAAAGACACAGCTGCTCTTTGCTCTCGAGTAAAACCAAATGACAGTTTGGAAGCAGCATTACACCAAGGTCCCAGCATCACGAGGTGCTATCAGACCAAAGCCATCTGATACTTAGAAATGTTTTTCATTTGTACATGACCAGATGGAGGAACCTAGATACACACTTTGAATGTTATTAACTGCGGTGAAAAAAACCCACAAATAGTCATGCTGTGAAAAAGAAACCTTGACCGGCTGATACCTGCATTACTACATACAAGACTGACTGGCCTCTGGGAGCAACGAAATACCTGCAGGACTATTTTCTACTGTCTTCAGTAATGATTTTGACACTACAGCTTTGGTGGTTCAGGAGAAAAGGGAGGGAAAGATGAGAAGTCATTCAGAAATCATTCACAAATGTTCACATTATATGCATTTTCTTCCTATTTTCATCAGTAGTCAGGAACATTCATATTTAGTGTCACTGTTCAGCACAAAACTCAAAATACCCCTTTGTACAAACAGGACAGTTCATGCTCTTGCAATACTGTATCAGGCTCTCCTGATTCAGATAGACACTAGCAATACAAAACGGATACGACTATGATAACAAACGACTGCAAAACGCCCTGAGCACGAGACGGCACCCTCGTAAGAGTGCCGAGTCCCTTACACAGCACGAGCTCTTGTCAGCCCTGGTCTCATCTGAGAGTTTGGCTTTCCTATGGAAGCGGCTACAATGTGTGCATGGGCAACGAGAATAAACAGGTAAGTAAGATGCAGTAACCATCAAGAACAGGCTCCTTTCTTAAAAAGTATCTCCAGAGCAGAAAGCTCTCGGTTAAGACCTCATTTGCACAAAGAATGCCTCTGAGGGGGTCTCTGAAAGAAAGGACAGTTCTACCAAGTGCAACAGACCCTCATAGGTGAAAAACTTAAATCTGCAGGTCACATGGAAAACTATTTTCTAAAGGTCAGAGGATCTTTGGTTAAGTCTACACTGTATTCTTCTAATTTTTTTCCTCAAATGTATTAAAAATCCCAAATCACTGGAAATCAAAAGTCATATTTGCCAAAAATATTGTTTAAAAAAAGAAAAAAATAATTCTAACACACCATTGAGTAATATTAACTCTCTATCTTCTCCAAATTAAAAAAGATGTATTTTTAAGATCTTACCACTGCTAACCCTGTCTTTTATCAGGAAATGTGTTTTTTTACTTAAATCTTTGACAGGCCCTTCGCTGAAGTTGGTCTTTAAGGCTGTAGTTATAATAAAGGAACTGGGCTCAGCCTTTTTTCCAGAGCTTTATTTTTCTTAAACCCAAGCCAATCCTTGCAAATATAATGAAACAAATGACGCTAAAAATATTTGAGTTGGAAAACAATCCAAAGTTTGGCTCCATTTCTACATGCCGATTTTTATTTTTTCTACTAATTTTTAAAGTGACTCAAAGCTGAAAATATTACTCAGGAAGCAGTAAGAGAAGGCAGTGATTTTATTTATTTAGTATTTGAATTTGCACCTCAAACCGCTGTCAGATTTTTTTCTGTCTCTTCCCTTTCTTAAATCAAATCACCCTATCATATCATATTATATTGATAACACCACATACAAAAATATATCATGTAACATTAAATATATTAGCACTTTTTGGGGAAGATTTATAGTTACACCCTATCCTAAACTTTTGTCCTACCTGTCCTAAACCTTGTGTCCTTATCTAAGCCATTTTACACCCTATCCTAAACTTTTGTCCTACCCTAAACCTTTTGTCCTAAGCTAAGCTCTTGCCAGATCTTTCGTCTTAGTCTATCCTAAACAGCCCCTCTGAACGCGGTGATAAGGGAAAAGGTAAGTCTGGATATACAGTTTGGCCTGCGTAAGCAATGAAAAGGAAGGGTATGACCTTTTTGCTATTTCATTAACGTAACTATTTTTATAACTTTACCACAAGAGAGGGAAGTACAATTGTAAGAGTGTTAATCAGACCCAAATTGCCAGCTAGATATATTAATCTTTATTTCTAGTCGTTTCTGCTAATTAAAGAGGCAGATCTCTTGGTGTTTAAATAAACAGGTCTGTTCAAGGGTGAGAATGCCAGCTTTGCAGTTCTGTGTGCATCTCCCATGTGTAATCCTCATCTGCAGTTGTGCTACACCACCTTGCTGGTACCATCCGAATGCCGCAGACAGAAAGGTTATAGTCCTGCCAAGGTGAGGGAGGCACACAAATCAGAGTCGGCTGTCCCTGCATTTCTCACCGCCTTCCCTCCAAAGCCTCCTTCTCCTTAAATTGCTGAGCTCACCTCCTCACCCACGATGACCAACTGGCACAACAGTAGTTGCCAACAACACGTGCCAGTTGGCCAGCTCCTCCTCGAGGACTTTCTGCCTTCCCATCACCACTCCTCAGTTACTCTGCTTGCCTGGTAGGCTGCTTAGCCACTGTAATGCTTTGAAATTTGCTGTCTGGTAGAGGATCTCATTGATTGGCACGTACCCTGCCTCTGTGAAATTGTACTGGACAACACAGCGCCATGGTCTTGCTTCCTGCTCCAGAGAAGAGCTACTGGATGATATTAAGTCATACAGGACTTCTCCTCAATACTCCAAAAAAGGTCTGCAACTGTTTGTGAAAACCTTTCTATTAAAAATTGCTGTGAGAATTATTATTTTTTACTAATAAAAAGGCAGATCTGAGAAATCAAGGCGTAGAGCGTGGTCATACATCTGAACTGATCCACAAGGCTTTCCTGTTACTAATACAATAGCATGTGTGTTTCTTCAGATCAGAAGGAAGTAAGTCTGAGCGGTTCTGTATTAGTGCTGAACTGATAATCAGTTTTCTACCTTAAGAATTTGATTTTTTTGGTCCTGAGACAGGAAGACATTCTCCCAAAATTTTCACAAATCAGCTGAAAGAAAGTGTCAACAAACAAAATGTCAGTGTTTGATACATTTAAAAGTGCTTTCATTTCTGTTTGCAACCCTTCACACATGAAATAAGTTCAATTTCAAAACAAAGGGTCAGTTGGAAGTAAAACATAAGCAATCCATAGTCTAAAACCAGATTAATATTTTCAACATTTTCAGAGCTTTTATACAATTACATTCTCAAAGGAAAAATGTAATTTAAATCATTGCAGTTTTATTGGGGGAAACTATCCTGTCTAACTGGAATCCTCTGAAGAAAAACTTGGTTTGAAAGCATTTTTCTTAGTGACCCACAGAGGAATCTATTCAGATCAAAGAGAAGATGGGGACAGATAAAGGTATCTACACTGCAGAACAAATAACATCTGTGACATGACTACAGTCCTGATCTGTTACCTGTCTAAGCCAAAGAGCTATCGGGGCTTCCTACAAAACCTGCCACGCACGTTCCTCTAGAATTTCCCGGGAAGGCAATCGGTGACATGACTACAGTCCTGATCTGTTACCCGTCTAAGCCAAAGAGCTATCAGGGCTTCCTACAAAACCTGCCATGCACGTTCCTCTAGAATTTCCTGGGAAGGCAATCAGGCATTAAGGTCTCACTTCAGAAGTTAGCCAGTGCCTTAATATAGCTTGCACACAGAAACCAGAACCATTAATCATATCTGCCCCACAATGTTAGCGCAGTTGTCACGATCTAGTTACACATGCAGGAATGTCCACTCCTTGTTTTATATGTCTGACTTCAGATGTCTAAGAGACGAGCGCAGTCTCCTGCCACCACCAATAAACAAAGGTGGATTCAGAGCTCTTGAGAACTGACTGTTCCCACAGACTAAGGAAATCTTGGGAAGGTAGGACCTTCAATCAGATATCTGCAGTGGACTGTATGACTAAGAATGTGCTAATAAATAAAAAGGCGAGGAACTCTTTCCTCTGTCTCCAAGACAGGTTGGCTGCATCCGAGCTGTCTGCTGGGAACGGCCCTCGGTATGTGCAACTCCCTATTCTGTGCTTGGCCATGCTGTTCAAGAATGGACAGCTGGTATAGGCCAAACTGGGCCAAGGACCATGCCAAGGCTACGGATGACCACTGGATAGTTAGTGCTCAAGGTTATGCTCTGGCCATGCTTCATTTACACAACATACGGCTTCTAGGTCCCAGCCTCTTAAGCCATCTCCCTCCTAGCCTGGCCAAAATGACCAACTGTGGCTACAGCTTCTCCCAACTTCTATCAGATATCTAACAGCACCTATAAAGCTCACAATGTTAATGAAGCCTGGGTAGCCTGCTCCAAGGAGAGAGCATACAGCTCCACTTCTTGATACTGCCTTTAATTTGCAATTCTGAAGGTATCTGAAGTTTTTGGATTCTGAGAGGACATGAGTAAAACAGCACTGTGATGTGAAACATGATTTTTACTGAGCAGTCTTTCTAGAAATACCCTGCCCTCCTGAAATGATTCCCCCGAGTTCTTCCAGATGCCTGAGAACTCCCTGAGCTCCCTTGAAGATGCCAAGTAAGTATAAGAGTATCACTGAAACTCAAATCACCCAGTAGTGGCAAGCAGCTGCATGGGCTGGCTTACTTATTGCATGTGCCCCATTCTCCTCTCCATTCACAGTGGCTTCTCCGTTCTTTGGTGTGTTCTGCTGGGAAACAGCAGTCGTCGTAGCTCCCGCTGTTGCTGCCGTTGCTGCCGCTGCTGCCGCTGCACTGGCTTGTTGCTGAGCTAGTTTCTCTCTGAATGCTTGCTGCCGGGTCTGAACAACATCAGGCATCACCGCGTCTATCAGAGACAGTGATTCTATCGGCCTGCCGTCAAATACTGTACCATCCTGCAGGGAAAATGGAGCAGAAGTGAAACTGCAAGTTTAGGATCTTCACCACTGAGGTCGACAAAGAGGTAATGATATAAAGAAACAAAACCAGGTTGTGTGAAGATACTGCACTTTGACTTAACCAACAGCACCACATTACTACGGACCGCCTCTCTCTCAGATCCGTGATGGTGTTACTCATGTTCCACTTAGAAATCTGTTCGGTGAATAAGTCATTTATTGGAATTTTATAGAAAATTCAGGCATATAGTCTTTACAGAAGCAAAAAAACTATGCTATGGAAAAAAAAAAAAGTCTGACTGATGACAGAAACTTTCTCTTTGTTTTGTATTTGGAAAAAAAGAGTCATGGTTAAAGCTATGACAAAGGCAAACAGACTTTGGTTGAATTGTTTGTCTTCCTGCACTTGCAGGGGCACAGGAATAGAAGCAGCTGATGAATAATGAACCTCAGCCAAAACAAGGCGTATGCACAAATTCAGTGGTTTCTTAGACGGCATTCAACAGCCCAGCTCCACCAGTTGTAGCTGATTGTCCAGGGCTGCTTTACCATTATTTTTCCTTTATTCTGCTAGTTTTATTCATAATAATTATGTCTTTCATTTTGATTTCCATAAATTAGGCTTCAGGTTTAACAACCAATTGACTTAACCTTTAAGGGCTGTTTTTTAAGACTTAATATAGACCCAGGTCAACAACCGCTATATCTACTTAGCTTTGCTTCACTTTCACTTTCTTATTATCTTAAACATAGGAAAAAGGCTTTAGTAGCCTCCGTAAAGTCCCATTTTACTGATCTTCTGCAAACTCCCTTTAATTCTTTGAAATAATCAAGACTCAGCAGTGAAAGATTTGTGTTTGAGGAACAGCAGATAAGATCAGGATATGGATAGATGAAGTCGCTGGGAAACAATATAATTTTCAATAGATAACAATAACTAATAAAGAAAAATAGCCGTTTGGCTGACTAGCATGCTTCTGTTGGACTAGTCTTTGAATTACCCCTTACAATTACAATATTAAGATAATACGTATTTGTTTCCTCATGGGGAAGAAAAAGGAGGAAAGAGTCATTAGAGAAGAAAAATGTAAGCTCTCTTTCTCCTCAACATTTTTAATGTAAATGTCTCTACCAACATTTATTTGAATCCTGGCTCAAATCCTTGCTACACAATGAAAAAAATGTTTGCCAATGGATTTTGGCATCGTACATTTTTCACTGTAAAACTGCTCACTGGACTATTTCCATGACTGCCCTTTAACATAGCACAAACAATACGTAGATTTTGCACACAAGAGTTTACAGCCTCACTGATTACTCGCTGCTTTTAAGTAATACACATAGAGAAGCACATATGTAGCCCTTATTGGCGTTCAGACGTAGCAGGCATGGCCTCTGCTTTGCTGTAATGAACTTAACAGTATGTATTTGAACAGAATCAAACCACGATGAGAGCAACATAAATCTTAATGGTGACAACACATGTATTTTTAGATTATTCTCTCAACAGAGGTCAATTCTGAAGCTGGATGCACAGGAGCAGACCCCTATAGCTGTCATATGACCTGAACTGGTAGGTGCTGTTCATGGCTGAAAGTTTCTAACTGTGTAGCTCCAATTTCAAGCACAGGGCAAAATGTTAAGTAGCAGCAAATTGGGAGAGATTCCTAATGCTGGTTTGTTATTACAACTGCATCAAAGTGCAGCTTGGCATGAATGTCAAATGTCATTGCCCCAATTAAAAAATAACACATACACAACTCTTAAACACAGCATTGAGTCATAAAAAGAAAACCACATAGAATGTCAGCGAGAAAAACAAATGAGTTTCCAAACTACACACTGCAAACAACAACCTTTTCTCTATTTTATATTCCTTTGTTCTCACCCAAGCTGTTCACATGCTACATTCAGCTATAGAGGAAAAAGCAATAGCTTTTTATGTATTAATATTTATTACAGATCTCTGTCAATTATGAATATCTATGGTAAATATTTTGTAATGCAGTACTTGCTTATCTGTCATGCTTCACTCCCTCTCGAAGCACCATGCCTTTAAGGCTGGCAGAGCAAAACTGCTGGCTTTTCCTCCATCCCCTCTTTGTTTCCGCTGGCAGTTCAAGGAGAACAGAGACATTTTGTGGCTGCTCATACAATCCCCACAGACAACCAGTGCCCCAGCCAGGGTCAGAATTTACACACAACTGTTTTGCTGTGTTCATGGGAGGAGGATGCCTGGTCTTATATGATCTGAGCTAAAGTCACTGAAATCAAACAGAACCTCTCCAGTGACCTCCATGGATTTTGATCAGGCTTCTCATAGCTTGATAGCAGGCGTCAGGGAGTGAAGTTGTCACCTACACTGCAGGCTTTTCCTGCCAAATTCTGCTGTGTCCTTGAAAACGTAAGACTGTAAACACAGAGGCATTTTCTTGTTTGGTGCAAGAACCTGTGCACCCTGGATTTATTGACTGGGGTAGCAGAAACACCATTAATACTCAGTTAAGCAGTGCAAAGAAGGCCACAGCTAAAAATTGAAATACGTCTCTCTCTCTGCTGGGCATAGGGCAAAGCATGAGGAACAAAACTAAACCAGCTCAAGAGAAATTGCAGAGTGGTGGCTTGTGTCTCTGGGCTGTTGGGACGTGTCGCTTCGCAAGCCCCGGTGTGCCAGTGGGTGGTGCAACAGGTGCGGGCGGTGGCGGGGGTACCGGGGCTACCGGGGGTACTTACTTCGTTGATGCTGATCTCAGCCTCGACATACTGGAGCCCCTTTTGGAGGATGGAGATGAGCGCGGCAGGTGGCACTAGCGTTCCGTTGATGTTGGACTGGCTGATGTGGCTCTCGATACCGAAGGTGAAGGCCGAGTGGGAGAAACCTGAGAGCAGGAAAAGGAAGCCATGACATGAAATCTAAATGCACCAGCCAGATACACCTTCATGGTCTAAAAATAATTCCGCTCCGAGATCTGAAAGACGTTGCCGCGTAAGCAGAAGGACGTGGGCCGGCTGCATGGAGCCCGGGAGGTTAACCAGAGCCATCCTGATCTCCCTGCCACAGCCCATCCCCCTCCCCTGCACGTATAGGGGAAGCCGTATAGAAATGGAAATGCGCGCACAGAAAAATAACCAGAGAACTGCACTAACCGACAACAAAAACAAACACGTAAAAACCAGGAATCGCCACAAGGGCAAGTCCAGCTAAAAAACAGTGCCTCAAATCTTCATTTCCCTTGCTGCATTTTCAGTGTCGGTGTTTGCTGAAGCTAAATACTAAAATCCCCATCAGCGCGCAAGTTGTGTAAAATCAAGGCATAGATGCAGCTGACACAGGGGAGCCGTTCCTTGTATCAGGGGAGAGATTTAAACCCTCTGCTCATTTATTGCCGAGTACAGTATGACATGCAGAGCATTGCCATTAAAATGTGAAACAACGGAAAGGCCACTCCTGTAAACCTATTTTCTGAAAACTGAACAGCAATAGCAAAAGTAATTAACTGGGATCCGCCAAGCAGCAGACGACAAGCCAGTGCAGTGGTCCGTCCTTTAACCAGAGGTCTTTCTGTTCCCTGTTTCATTTTTGTTATTGCCTGAGAAATAAGGGGTAACGAAGGTGACGGCACTGAAAATTAAAGAATTTTGGTGGCCAAATTTTAAAGAGCGGTGCCTTAAATGCTGGCTGAAGCTGCTCAAAGCTGTTGCTGGGTATGAAGGCGAGGGTTGCAGAGCGACCGTACGTCGGGGCAGATGCGGGAGGGGGAAGGGGGAACAGGATGTAGATATAACTGTAGGAACCCATTTATCACCACACTGTCTCCAGAGCATTAATCTAACATTAAAAGCTTTGGGGAAACCACCCATGCACTGTCTCAAACAGGAAGAGCCCTCGCAGTCTTCACCGACTAGAGAAGAAAGGGGAAAAAAAAAAAAAGAAGAAAAAGAAAGCAGCTTTCAAATGAAAATACTTCCGTTAAATATAGCTGCACCTCTTCCCCTCATCAACAGTAGTTTCATTTATAGTTTTGTCCGTTAAGGGATTTCCCCCCTATCACTGCAATGTCCAATTGTGCGTGGGCTGGAGGATGGGATTTTGGTCTCACTCCACAGTAATGCTTTCTCTCTCTCACTCAAATTGTTTTCAAGATCCTTTTTGCAGCTAGCTCAATTATGATCATAGACAGATAGCAAAAACAAGCTGAGAAGCAGAATGCCTCCCACATTTGAAACCGAGGTATGTACTTCTCTGTGACTCTCTCCCCCTACACATTTTATTTTGCCACTGTTTTTCTCCTGTTCCTGGTAACAGCCTCTATCCTCTCTCTTCCCAACCCCACTTTCCCTTCCTGGCAATCCCCAGTTTTGGGGGATGCGTGGGATGCTTCGGACACTTCTTAGGAAGTGGCAGGTCCATCTATGAGCAGAATTACGTTGGATTACAAGGCATAAACATAATGCACAGGAAAAAACACCTGGATGACTGCAGTATCATTTATCTAATCCCTGGTCCAATTCTTATCCTGTATTGCTCTTTATGTCCTGGTCTAGTTTATGAGCTGCTGGACCTCCTGCTGCATCCAAAACAGACTGTAAGATCTGCAGGGTAGTGTTTTTCCCTTGTTATTAGTTTTGTAGGACATCTAAGCACATTACTGGGCACCACAACGAGGAAGAAATCAAGCACTGAGCAGACACAGCCTGCGTCTGAGAGATCTAGGGCTTGATCACTGAACGCTGACATCTCTATGTATATATAAAGACATGGCATGCAACTAACAAGAATTAGAGCATCAGACCCCACTTAATTTATATTTATGTGTATTTAAATGAATCAACAGTAACAATACCTTCTTGAAAAGGAATGGACTTTAAAATGCATGATGGATATAACAGCAAATCTCCTTAAGAATGGAGAAGAATAGGAAAATTAAGCTGTTGTCCAGAAGCACTGAGGTTGACTGCTAAAAAAGTCAGCTAGTTTGTGAGTCGGCAGCTCAGAAAACTGTAACATGGTCTCTGAACTCAATTGAAAGGAGGATGGCATAAAAATGGCAACCAACAAACATTGACAGAAAATGTAAAAAAGCGGGAAATCATTACTGTGGGTCTACAGTAGCCTTAATTTTAACTATGACTCTGTACCTCTCGTTATTGCAGACTTTTTAGTTGGCTGCTGGCATATATCAAGGCCCATCTTTGTCAGCAGGCAGATGACTGGCACACTGCTAACCTCTTTGTCCAGTACTGAGTTGCCACATCCCCAAAGAGCAACACATCTCACCTCACCGCAATGTGAGAGAAGGAACTTCTCAGTGCAAAACCCAGTCGTGTTATTGCAATGAATCTTATTATTTTACTGTTTCTCTTGATACCAAGAAACTATTACCAAAGCACCTGTTAGATGAGGAAACACAAAACTCCTGGCTACACTGTCACTGGAGAGCAATCTCACTCACACATCTCCAGCAGTTGTGAAAAACTTTCCTAAAATCTTGTCTGATAAGATCGAAGTACTGAAAATCAATGGAGCAAAATTGCTTAGGCGGGTGCTGCTGGACACCGTGTTCCTCACCCCTCTTGGAAATCATCCTATACAACTGTAACTAAACGAAAAACAAACACAACAGAAACAAGTCAACCCGCCTGCCGACCCATAGCTAATCATCTCCTGATTTCTTGTACCACCGTAGCATTTATATAAGGCTCGTATGAAAGTAGACTGGCTTTAAAAGCAACACACACAGAGTTAACAAAGTCCTGAACAAAGCTGTACCCATGTCAGGTTTCTGATAATGCTGAAGAATCACTTGCGCTGTGCTTTTAGAGTTACCAGACCTCACCAGTTCTCTTCAGGGCTCTGCCTACGACTGCACCGAATTATACAGCAATGTTGCAGCTCTATAGTTCAGTCTTACAAAAAGGTGATTTCTATTAATCACAGGCAAGGTTTTTTAAATGTTAGCTTGTGTTACAAACGTTAACTTGGTCCTCCAAGTTCATGAAACCACACTGGGGAATGCAAAGCCAAGACATGAGCATCCCCCCCCGCCGCTACCAGTGACCCTGTGCAGGCTGCCAAGGCAGTTGGGGAGTGAGAGCAGAGCCAGAAGGTGCTCTGCAAGCAGGGATCTGAAGAAAGGATGCGGTAGGGATGACATGAAATTATAATAAACCCAAACTCAGAATGCTGTAGGAGCAGTGAAATGAATGAAAGTTGCAAATCTGTGCCCGTTTGCATTATTTCTCATAAATCCTGTCATTTCGGTGACTGTAATAATCACTCTATAAAACGGTAATTTCTATTCAAATAGCACCAATAAATGAAATCTTAATGTAGTAAACCCTTTGAGGACACATGCAATGAGACTACGAGCTTTTAAGGTAAAGACATGAACACAAAGGGCCGAAGGGGAGAGAGCATGGCCAGACCCTGAACTGGTTTCGTACCGGTGAACCGCACAGCCACTTGTGCCATGACGTGACCAGTGCCCTACACGGCATCTTTCTGCAGACCTGAGAGAACAGCTTCCACGTTTTTTCTACCTCGAAAAAGATGGGAAAATACAAACCATCAAGCTACGTATAATCTGTAAATACATTATCATACATGAAAAAAAAAAATCCAAATGAACAGTGCAGATCTTGGTATGATCACCTTAAAGGGAGGTCACCTATCAACTGTGGAATAGTTGGTCTTGAAAGATTTTACAGAGCATAAAAGCATAGAGGAAATAATGAATGCAGAAAAAATTACTTAAATTATACCCCCCCCCAACCCCAAAAATTGTTATGCAAATGTTTTTGACTTGAAAACTGGGTGAAATTCCTCACTGAGCGATTCCCGCACTTGTTTTGTACTGACAGTGGTAACAGGGCCTGGTTCTGTGCTGGATCTTCTCCCACACCGCCGTGTCTGTACATACTCTCGGTGGTACATACACAGCCATTTGGGAATTCTTGCCCCAGGCAGTGCCAAAAAATGCATATGTAGGGCTATGTTTTGCAAAATTTCACTGATAGATTTTGCTGTAACTGCAAAAATGGAGATGATTGAGATTTTTTTTTTCCCTTGGCTGCTCCTTTTTCAGTTAAAAATGGCCTCCCCTTAAAACGAGGTTTCTCATCGATCATAAAATGACTAGGTTTTATTTAATGAACGTAATGCTGCTCTTTGTGTGCTTGTATGCTCTGCAAGCTACGTAGTTTTAACTGTTTGTAATATGCCTGGCTCACAGCAGAAATGCCTGTCAAACGCAGGCGTAGGAAAGGGCACCGGGCAGCCACGCAGGCCGGGAAATGCCTTGTCTTCTCAGAGATGGGTCTCATCTCCTCCAGGAGTGAAGGATCCTTCTTTTTAGGCAAGCAACTGGGGTGCTGCCGAGATAATTCCCCGCGCTAGCTCATCTGGCAATCACCGATCCAGCTAACTGACATTCACTAAGTGCTCTTTTCATCTTCCGATGCCTTTAGCACCGTAAAAAGCAGTCTTGTTTAAATGGCAATCTTAAATTGCAACAGCTACAGCACCTACTGCTGCGTTTGTACAGGTGAGGGGAATGACAAAGAGGGGTCTGTGGAAGCAATGACTTCTGAAGTGTTCTCAGTCTTTGCCAGTTACTCAGGAGTTACCTCGGGGATGCTCCAATTAGCAAAAGTAAAGCGATCTGTTGAACACTGTGACAGTTTTCTGTTTGTGAACTAACTGGGCTTAGTTTTCTCCGGTAAATCTAACTAGTATACTGTTCAAATAACTAAAAAAACCCCCAATGTGTCTTAAGTTATTCGCAAATTACACAGTTTAATTATTCATACTGCAAGATTCTTCACTGAAACATTTGTTACTGTAGAATGAAACAGAGAGTCGAGAATTATGAACATCAAATTGCATTTCACACACATCTCGAGCATCTTTATGATGAACAGCTTCTATCCCAACACTGCATAGAAGTAGCAACCCATTCCTACAAATCTTTAGGTAATTAATGCCTGGTGTGGCCCTCTGTCCTGGAAAATAGTGACATTTCACATGGAGGTCTGTGTCATTTCCTTTAATAAATTTTCCTATTTCTTTAACTCAAACCGTCTGGATTGAGGTTTTCAAATCCAGGGATCTTAGGTTCAGTTTCGGGAAATCACTAAATTAGTGATGCTATTACCTCACTAGAAAGAGAGAAAAAAATATATAAATGAGGCAGCATAAACTATCTGACAACTCCTTCTTTTCTGTAACAATTTAACCATCTCCAGGTGGAAATAATCAAAATTTATTTCATTGATATCTCTGGAATTGTGCTGTCTTTCTTTTTGGAAATTCCCAATACCAGCTCTTCCAATCCTCACCTCCAAAGTAACATGCTGTTCTCTTCGAAAGTATTTGGCAGGTACAGGATACCAAAATGAGGAAGGTTTTAGAAATGATTAAAAGTTCTGGCTCAGTAGAACCAACCTGCAACTGTGGTAATGGGATCCACTGGCAATCTCAAGTTTTCTGGCTGCATGAGTGCGTGTTTTCTTAAGATAGTCTTGTACCTGGCACTACTGCTCAGATTTTGAGTGATGTAAAATTCAGAGAAGAACGGAAGGCACCTAAGAGCTGACTACAGCTACACAGGCTGCAGGGAAAAAAAGAGATGGTTGTGAGGAGGTAAGGGAAAGTCATCTTTTACATATGGGTATATGGGCAAATATCCTGGGAGATTTAGACACATCAAGTAGAAACATTCCACATCATAATGAGTCAAAAGAAAATCATGCAGGAGGAAAAGATGTCTCCACACAGTTCCATCAGCTGCTTTACCACGCTACCAAACCCAAGTAACTCCAAAGCTGCCCGCACAACTGCTTGCCAAAGAAACCAGATGGAACGAGTAGAAAAACATCTTCCCAAGTTTAACGTCTGGGTCTTGGGAGTGCCATCTAAGCAGGAAGGCGAGAAGGGAAGAGTGGTGCAATGTGCTGATCTGAAATAAATTAAAGCCCCACCACTGCAGTTTAAAAAAAATTCCACTAAAGAAGAGTGGAATACGACCATTAACAAAATAATTTCCTCCGAACACTAGTGATGTACAAACAGCGCTGTTAAACACTAAATTAAGACTTTGTAGGTCTAGATTTATCAGTGTAGAGAAGCAAGGGAGATGTATCACTAAGGGTGTATTTGAATGCAATTTCTGGCTGCAAAACCAGGAGCAAACAGTTTAACTTAAAGCAACTGTATTTTCTTAATCCTGGGCCTAAAACACACTAATCTAGTTCCTGAGGTAAATGACATAATTTCTTGACCATCGCCCAACAGAATACAATGAGGTACTTCAGTGTACTTGACTGCAGCTGCCATTTTAGAGTCTAGTATTTCCCCTTCTACATGATGCACGAGTGAGAACTGGCAGTGTAACATGGATCCCTATCCTTGCTTCTCCTCAGATTTCGGTCTAAATGTAATTATGTATCCATAAAAACACAGTCATAAAACCCTAGTGTACATATGCAGAAGCTTCACAAAAAGGCCACCAGTTCCTCCAAAATATGTTCAGTTGCAGTTAACACGTGTCTAGTGTCTCAAGCCACTGATCAGATTCTACAAACAGTTAAAAAAAAAAAGGTGGGCAAAAATCCTACACCACATCTTGTTTATTATTCACGGCAGACTGAGATTCTTCTCCTCGCTGAGCTTTTTCTTTCTCGGTAATACATCCTAGAGTGCCTCTCTGGTTTTGGCAGTGTCTGCTGATTTTTGAAGACTTACCTTCGCAATTACATAAAGGGCTTAACAAGGACACACATTAGCAATTTAAAATAGAGAACTGCAGTTGAAATATATTTTTAGAAAAATCAGCTGAACAACAGGGCTTGTACATTTGTTTCAAGATTAGGATTGCTGAACGATTAAAATTATTTCCAGAACCCTGGGAAATGTGTCCTTTCATAGTCCCTGGGAAATATAAAGAAAGGATCCCTAGCTGTAGCTTGTGTCAGTTGCCAAAATTATAGTGTGCCCAGTTACCCGAAGTTTTGTAGAAGCGATTATTCACTAATATTAAACGTTACACCCTTTTTGCTTTGACATCTGACCTGTTTACCTTCTGCCAAGAATTGAGAGTAAATGTCTGCTACCCCAAATTATTTTATTATGTGCCAAAGAATGTTTTTGGCATTTTTGTTTTTATTTTTGATGCAGGAAAATATGTTGGAAAAGATTAATACAACTTGGAAATGATCTTTTGATGAGCAGTACTTGGCACTCACTATTTAAGCCTTTCCGAGGGCTGCAAATTAACAAAAAGAGAAATACGATACAGACAGAAAACAGAACATGAGCAATGGAAACAGGAACTTAAAAAAAATCTTTTGAAAACAGGGTCTGAAATAATCCCTTTTTTTCACTCACTCTGTGTAAATTAGACTGACAATTGCGAATAAATGTCAACACAGATTTAGTAATTTAACACAACTGTGGGCAAGGTTTGAAAAAACTTACAAAGGCCACAGCAAGAAAAAAAATAATCACCCTTTCCTTCCAAATTAATGGGATGCTGTTATCTTTCAGCCCTGTCTGTGCAATCAAACATCCAAAGAGGCATGCATTGCTCTAAGGATCACATTTATAGAAGAGACTTTCACAGTCATATACACTTCACGGTTTATTTCCGTCAGTTATGTCTTCTACCGATTCCAATATACACCTACAAGCGGCGGCAAGTTGGACACCACCGCTGACACTTGGGGAGCATTTGGGAACTTCACACTAGGATGTCTTCTGCTGATGGTGACTATAAATGGGGTCCTAATAGAGCAGTGCTGGTTAGGTGTGAGGAGGGCTGAGTTGTCACTGCCATAGCTGTGCAGGCAGAAAGTCCCCAGCAGGCAGGTTATTAGCAAAACTTGCAAAGCTGGGCCCGGAGAATCATAAGGAAAAGCAGCGAACTGACAAATGTGGTAGCACTTCACTGGTTTTACTAGCAAAGCCATCTTGACCTATAGATACCTGCCTTCCACCCAACATCCTCTTTTCTTAATACCTCTATCATACCGCATTTATGCGAGCTTTAAAAAACAGGACACGAAGTGATCAGAACCAAAATCCGTGCTATGGAATAAATTTGCAAAGGCATAATAGTTTATGTTTGCGGAACTTAAAAATCACCATGTTTGCTCACTGTCTGAGATCCAACACTGTATGGCAGCTTCAGGCCAAAGAAAAATTAAAATAGCCAAGTTTAGAAAACTGTCAAGAGACCTAGAAAGAAATACAAAGTAAGCAGGGTTTTGCAAATGGCAAAAGAACAAGATACTCAGTGTATTTTTTTCCTTCACAGGAACTTACAAAATTCTGCAGCAAGTATTGCTTTTCTTACATGGCATTTATATTGCTGTTGTTACGCAACGGGGGTAAAAGACACGGAGAAAGAAGTTTCAAAAGGACCTCTCGAACTGCACCACAAAACATTTGAAACTATCGTTTATACATACGTATATAAAGTAGATACCTGGTCACAAAACTCTAACTCTGTGCATATAAATGCACATAAAAATAGCTCTCATACAGCTTATTATATTCTTTTGAAAAGAGAATATAATA
>NW_009607605.1:0-48729 GCF_000690535.1 Cariama cristata | reverse complement strand
GAATATTCCCTGTATTTGAGGGTATAGCCACGCCATAGAATGACAGAAAGCTGCAGAAGACTGAGTGATTACAATTTGGAAATGCATCCACATCATTACTGCTTCCAAAATGAAGTTGTGAATCTTCCTTTCTCTATTCTTCCTGCAAAGATGTGGTGCTCTGTTAGCCCTTCCCAGTTGTGGCTCATTCAACACATTTTTAAAACATGGCTCCAGTTTGTCTGGAGATTTCTTGAATGAGCAAAAGAATTCTTTTTACTCCATTGTTTTCCTCATAACTGAACATGTGTGCATACATTTGCCTACTTCAAAGGTGCTCATTAGTGAAAGCAACAGCGAATCTCCAGCCTTCTGGAAACTATGAAGTGGTCTAATGAGACTTTATAGGGTGTTTATCAGATCATTTTGTCTTCCAAAGACATCAGTAATTTACTGAGGGTTAAAGGTAGAAAACAGAATTCTCAATAATGTTGCCACTTTAAAATATAAAACATATGCAAGAGTTTAGCTTCCATTCAGATGATGGACAAGAGACAGGAGATTGACAAGTCCTGCATGAACCCACTTATGTTAATCTTATTAAAAAGAAACAAAGACGATAATGTGGGCTCCAAAGCAGCAAACCGTGTTATGTGTAAAAACTGAGCCACAAAGAGAAAGAGGCAACGACTCTGCACAAACTGTCTGGAGCCTGTTCACATAATTCTGCTGGAGGCATATTCCACAGATTGCTAAGAACAAAATAATGCAAAGGAATGTTTCCTCCTTTTCCTATGCTTTGTAAAGAAAGTATTCTTCTGCAAGAAAATGGAAGGACTGGCACCAGTGCTTTATGGATATTGGCTTTATGAGCAACTTTAATACTCAGAAACAGACCTTTCAACATGAAATAACCTACACAATGCAAAATACAGTTATCTGAAAAAATTAAAATGCTGCTCCAAACAATTGAAACCACTGAGTTATAATATGATTGATACAGTGGAAAGTGCACCCATAATTCAAATACCAGGAGTGTAAATTTTGTTGTCACTGCTTTAACTAAATCATCATACAAACACAAAAATTAAATCTCACTTCTCTGACTAAAACCAACTTATACTTCCAACAGGACAATTTATTTAAAATATTCATATTTCCAAGATATATTCTCCTCCTCCTTTAATAAAAAATTTTAATGTCATTTAACACTTTCTTTAAAATGCTTTGTTTTAAACAGGTTTGGTTTTTACAGTATATGAAAGATATAACTTGTGTATTCTTATTTTCAATTAAGTTCCAATATTCCAGTATTCCAATTCAGTTCCTAAGTACATTATTTTAGTTTAAATGGCAAACTCTTTCAAGTTCTGGAAATGCATTTGTATTTTCACAGCTCCCAGTACATGGACACGATCACAGGCAAGGACTGTGCATGACCTTGTTGTTGATTCTGGTCAACTTTGGGGAGTAAAGTCAACGAGTAACAAAAGACATGTAAAATTTAGAATGTAGGTTCTTAGCTTCAAAAGCTTAAGTTACAGTGATGTAGATACTGATACCTAAGCTAATAACTTAAGGTCCATTTATAACCAGTGAAGCAAAAGCGGAATTTCTAGGGTACAATTCAACACATACACATTAGATGATTCATGCCATAAAGCATCCCTCTTTTTCCAACTATAAATGAGCCCAGAATCAACTCAAATGTGACAAATACACTGCAAACCTGAAGTACAATGAATCCTACCAAAGATGCAGAATTTTCCATAGAATTTGCCAAGAATTTCTGGAATCTTGTCCAAACAACCAACTTCTTCAGTCCTGCAATTCTTAGATCAGCTAAAAAAACCACTCTGAAGATGTTGTGTCTGATACATGGTGTCTTCAGTAAGCAAGACAGCTTACTTCAGAGCTATTGTCAGAAAACTTAGTGAACCAGGTTTTAGACCTGGATGTGTCTTTCCATGTTTAAAAATCTTAAGTATTTTGGGGGAAATCTTTTGGGAATTTGTTCCCTCTCTTTGGGTTGTTTCTTGTCTGCTGTTTAAAGGTTGTACTAAAGGATACATTTGAATTATTACATAAAATGGGTCAGGTAGTTATCTCTGATGGTGACACCAAGTGGCACAACACTACTTGCAGCCAGCGAGCCAAACTCCAGCACTTCAAAACAGGGCAGCTGCCTCCTGCTCACCACTTGGGCCTGTGCTAACCACCACTCCATGTCTCGGTCAGCCTGGAGGAGGGGTAGTTGGTCACAGGACATCTCCTAGGCTCCTTTCTGGTTTATAACTGGAGGAAAATGTAAAAGCTTGCTTTTATGTAATTGTACAAACAGAAGAAAATTGCATTTGCTACTCCTGCAGAACTAGAATGAGAATGGCATGTGCCATATAAAAACTTTGGTAGACAGGAAATATGGAGAAGTTATTTCTTTCCATGCTGTCCATGAGATCAGAATCAGTGTAAATGAACTAAGGATAGTGATAACCAGTGTATTCTCACATCAGTATTGTAATTAACAACGATTCATGTGAACAGAAACATTGCAAGTACCCTAATTTTAAACTCATTTGAAACTCATAAAAAAAGAATGAATGTTTACAAAACAGAAAAACAGCAAAAAAACCATGATAAAATCTTTGCTTAGTTAACTTAATATCTTCAAACAAACAAGAGTTAAAATTACTTCTTTTCAAGAAGCACTTGGCATTGTCTTAAGTTTTAATGTAAAATTAGAGGACCATGGTATTTATATTATGCAATGCCAGTAGCGTCACTCCTACACTTTCGTAAGTATTCCAGTTTCTCATTATTCAAGGAGGATGATCTGACCTAAGAAGAGGGCAGAAAAATTAAGAAAATAGAATAGAAATTATTTTAAGAGTCTCATTGAACTCCCACTAACCCATTTACTCAATGGGTAAATGCCTAGCTATTTCAGTGGGAGTAGTACTAGACCTATGATAAGCAGGTTATATTTTCTAATATACAGAATATAGTGGTCCTATAAAATGAGATTTAGAAACTAATTGACCTTCAGGTTGCTTCATCTTGTAGAAGCAAGAATTACGCAGCAAATATCTATAGGTCTTGCTAACCTTGGAGGGACTGGATCACATTTTTAAGTAGAATCAACAGCTCATGCCATTTATGATCACTTATTTCGCAAAACAAGTGATGTAGACATGAAGAAAAGAAACAAAACCTGTGCATTTAGTCAGGTGGTTATATTGTACGTATTACTTAAAATATATCTTAGACTAATCAGGTAGCACAAGTGCCTATCCTGGATGCTTTAGAGCAGTCCTGTAGGAAAAGTGAAATTAAATCTACCTAATGTTTGTTTCCCTTTTTTTTTCTTTCAGATATACTTCTCCTTTTTATAATTTTCAGAGATGAAGCTTTGTCATTAGCTTGTCATGTAATTCTTGTTTCATCAGCTGGAAATGAGCATAAGTGTAATCATTTGAGAATGGAGAAAGAGCAGCTTTTGGATGTGAGTTGTATAACATTACAAATGTCCTCTGCTTCAGTATTTGCTGTTTAATACTCACTTCTATAGGATTATTACAGTTTCTTTTGTTGGTACAGTGAATTTAAAGTTTTAATGAAGGGTGCTGTAACTTGAAAAGAATTAAATGAATTTAAGTGAACAACTTTGCCATTAATTTTGCTGTAATTAGATATCAATAACGAGTAGATGAGAAAGGGCTATAGTTGTACATAAGAATAAGTTTAGAAACCCCTAGTGTGCAGAATGAAACTGGAGTCAAAGACCCCAGAATAAGAAGGTAAAAGTGAATAATCTCAAGACCGTAGTGGAGGAACCAGCCTGTAAAACAGCAGAGTCATTGCGGGTACATCAGCAGAGGATGTTGCCAGAGGTCTCTGGACTATACAGACAGGTGCTCATTTACTGGTACAGAATGGTGTAATAACCTAACGAAGCTGCCCATAGCTGGTATCATAGTTGGAAATATTTAAGACAACAACAACGACAACAACAATTAATTGTACAGGTGTAACTGCTCCAGAATTGGTCATGTGAAATTAACAGGCCTGATATCCTGTAGTTACTTAATTATCATTAAACAAAATAGCTTTAATGCCTGTATTTGGTTTAACATTCCACCCTTGAGGTTTGACTGCATTTTAAGTGCAACACAGGGTCTCATAAAAATCACAAATTAAAAAAAAAATATTTGGTAATGCTTTTGTATATTACTGATGCAAATTTAGGCAAACAAGGGTTATAGGGCTGAAATGAATGTTTTCCTTTTACAAGTAAAATTATTTTTTTTTAAGAGGAGAAGCAGAATCTCTTGCTAAATAAAGTGTGATAAAGATCATTGGCAGATCATTTCTAAATTTTATTATTGAAATCTATTCCATATACATGGGTAATATATCATGACACTGAAGCTGCATAACTCAGAATGCACTATGTTTTTAGGAATGTCTCAATCCTGTGCAATCTAGCACAAAGCAAAAAAAATTTACTCCTCAGAGGTATTTTTATTTGATGCAGTTTTTAGCAGCTAACAGATGAATTCATATCATCCAGCATGGAAGAACTTCATATGATCAAGAAAAACAACTTCAACACTCGTATAAAATTTATGGTAATGTCTAAATAAAGCGTTACTTTTTGTCTCTTCAAGCATATTACTGCATAGATTCTTTATTCCCAAATAATTTTCTATTGCTATGAATATAAATTTATTTTAGTACAGGGTTTTAAAACATTCTGCAATCACCCCTTTCTGCTTTTTTCAGCGTCACACTTTGTACATTGTTTTGTCTGGGTGTTTGATGGTCTGCTAGGCAAAATGCTGACAAATTAGAGAGGGAATGATTTTGACCTTTTACAGCTTTGAATCTACAGACGTTTATGCACATGATTGGCTTTCTGAGTGAATGGTCCCACTGATGTCAGTGTGACCACTTTTAAACTCAGAAATTTTTGCAATTCAAATGCAAACAGAAGAGGAGATGACTCAGCAGGTTTGTTTTATTGGTATTAACAAAGATTAAAATGCAAATAAACTGGATCTGCAAGTACTTGGCAGATTCTAGAAAATTCAGTCTTAATTTGCAAAAGTGGGCTTAAAAGCAAAACCATTCTCCTATTTTTTATTAAATTTTCTTTTACAGTCAAATCTTTTGTTTGTATGCACACGTGGAATTTCTGTGGTTCTGAAGTACCAGTAATTTAACATGAAATGATTAATCATTTACCAAACAGTACATCTGATAACTTAAAAACTAGGCTAACATTACACTTAGATTAATTGCAAAGGATATCAGGGTTTAGAAGGAAATGTCAATTGTAGTGCTAATTATTAATGCTATTTCATTTAGTTTTAAATAATTTACAAACTTCTGGAACTTAAAACACAGTTGTGTAATTTACTGAATTACATCCTACAGAGATGACCATTAAATTTAACCACAATCTCTGCAGTTATTTAAAACTCTTATCATTGTAATTCCTTCAAATAATTTGTTTACCTTTTGCTTAATTTTAAGTAAATCAATTTTCCTATAGAGTTTGAGGCTGTGAAAAAATAACTTGAAACAAAGAACAAATTTGTTTTAGATTTTAAAATATGCACAGGAGCTGTGGGGATAAAGTGAAACCCCAAAATGCTAAGGCTACATTCATGTAAATTTCATCTTAAATAAAGGTCAAGCTATCAGATCAGATTGAAGAAAAATTGCTTTTACTACTCCCACTTGTGAAGTTCCATGTGGAATTGTTATATGGAACATCATCATCAACTTCTAGAATCTGTGGAGAAATCAACTCCAATTCAAGTGACCATGGATAAGCCTATTCTTCAGGGAATAAGAGGGCACCTATTTTCTTATCCTGAAGATCAGCATATCAACTGGACTTGAACAAAAGACAGTTTTACAGCCTGCTTGGCACAAATGTTGGACATCAATCAATGTGACAATACAAACACTTTAGCTGGATGCTTTGCAAATGTAATTCCAGCCAGTTTGCTCATATTAGTTCAATTTGTACAGAACGTGATTTTTTTGGTGCTTGCTTTGCATAAAAATAAGAAGTAAGAAATATCAAACAGTCTTTCTTTTCATGAACATTTCGCATGCAAGGGATGAGCTATGACATTTGATCTTTCCTGCAGGTAAGAGTACGAATTTTTTTTGTCATTTTCAGACACCATTTTTCAATGGTATCAAATTAATATTGCAGCAGTGTGATGTATAGAGTACAGGGAGATAAAGGTGAATGTGCCCATTCTCATTAAAGGACACTGTTTGCTCTGTGGAAAAAAAAAAAAGAAGATAGATTTCTAATGGTGAATTATGTACATATTTCTGTGATATCTTGTAACTACAGTCCATTGGAAATTATTTCCATCACCATACAATATGGTCTGTATTTCTTGAGTTTGCAAGGGTAAGAAAGAGATCAGCTGACTGGGCAGCATGACCCTGGATGACAACATTGCCTGACCTGTGTCAGTAACTATCTGAATTGAGCCTGCAGGTATCCAAATAGAGAAATACTTCTCACGTTTGTGGCTTGCTGCTACAACACAACATCTGAAAATAAAGATAGTCTATCAGTGTCATGGCATGAAAAACTGTATTTTCCAAGAGTTTGTAAGAACCAAAAAGGGGTTTATTTGCCTCTTTATTTTGCTTTTTTTTTGTTTTCCTTCCATTAATTCTGTAGGTTGGCAGGATCCTAGTAAGGTCATGTGTTTATCGTTGTAGGGCTAGTGACAAATAGCAAAGGAACAATTTTTTTTATAATGTTTATATACTTAAAATAAACAAATGCTATGAAAAACAGATATTCTAGTTGAATGTAGATTTCTTACATTCACCGACTGCTGTGAGGTTCTCATTACTTGTACTTTTAAGGACAGGATATTTTTTAGTTTCATGTAAAACTACCTTATTTGGAAGCCTGTACTATACCCATGGTAATATGACGTTAAATGCAAGCGCAGGGCCAAAGATTCCTCATCACTTCTCTGGCCCATGCTGGAGTGCAGGAGCCCATGACCAAGCTAACAGTGGTGCCTAAACTAGGTAGATAAAGCTTAATATGTCTTTGGGCAATGAATTCACACTGCTAACTGTAACACAGGTGTACACAGACTGAGGAGGAAAGTGCTGTGTTTGTTGTTTTGATTTGATTTGTTTCAAAGTGAAGAGCTGTCATTACAGGATACGACAAAAAAGTCAGTAAAAATTCTCACGCTTGCTCTGCACCTTGACATTAGAGATGTGTTGTTAAATCAGGCTCTTATACACATGAGAAGGGAATTTTCCATTATTAATTTTTCTAACTGATAGAAGGTAGATTATTCTGTATATAACTTATACTATGTACTTAATAGATTGATTTTGTTTTGGAAAATATAGTCTAATTAATTGTATTGAAAAGTACATGCATGTAGATATTTTTCATTGGATTCATATGGAGTCGAAGGCAGCCAAGTGGTACGCCACTATTGACATTGCTAATGCATTTTTCTCTATTCCCGTGGCACCAGAGTGCAGGCCACAGTTCACTTTTACTTAGAAGGGACTTGATTGAAAGAAAAACTCCTGAAAGGAGAAAATAGCCCTGTTTTAGCCAAACCAGGACAAACACCTACCTGAAAACAGAAAATGCTACATGTACATGTGTAATTACCATCCATGGACTTCTTCACCAATAATTTTTTGGGGGAAGAGTGTTTCAGAAAAAGTGTCTGGTTTAACAACTATGAATTACCCCTTTGAAATGAGTTATTTTTTTCACCCTTGTTTAAGGGTGAAGCTTAGGGGAAATGCTACATTTATAATATAAGTGTAATTTTGATAAACTCTATAGGTTTAAAACAGAATAAATGATATGCTCCTACTATAGTACTGCTTATTCCAGAGCCGCCATTTTACTTGTCATTATTGCAAACTTTTCCTTCTCACATTCTAAATGTGATAAGCCACTTGGAGCTTTTAACTCTGCTTTTACATAATAGCAAAGACTACTACCTTCATGCTTGTGGCTGCAATTCAAAGTTGTGTGTTTTTGGTGGATTAACATTATTAGCATACTCTGCGTGGGTATGCAGGACTGCAAATATATGACATGGAATGTATATTACTGTAATTTCTGAGTAAACTGTAACACAATATATATTTATTTTAATAAAAGAAAAGTGTATTTGTTTATTTAGCAGTCATTCATAAAATTGTACAAAGAAAGTGATCTGAAGCAGAAGTATTCTACTGTCTTCTGAACTAATGGTCCAAGTCTTATCACCTGGCAACACCAGCAGAGCTGTGATTCATGATACATAGATAAAATAAAAGGCTACAGGCAGTAATCGTAAAGACCAACTGGCCTCATGAGGCTCATCTCCCTTGGCTTCCTCGGTAATCCATGGACAAGGATAGGTCCTTGGAAGAGTGATTCAGAGGAGGTGTCCGTATCAACCACTATGAATTTTCCTCTGGAAAACCTATCTTTTTCCCTTGCTTATAGAAGAAATCCAGGGAAATGAGCCTGAAGAGGCCGGTGTTTGCTTCTGTGAATACTCCTCAGAGATGAGGATCTGAAGGATTCCAGTACACGAGAACAGCACTTGAAGCAGAGACTCTGTATGAACAAAACTATTATCAATTTAAAACTCCGCATTCTTAAAGGGATCCTTATGAAAAGGTCAGGATAGTAAATGTACCACGTTTACTCCACTGGGGAAGCATAACTGTGCAGTGAGCAACTGAACACTCAGACAAACAGAAAATAACTCATCTTCATGGTAATTCAAAAAGAAAGGTTTGTTTTGATAGGTCTTACAGCAAAAAGGTCTGTCACTGAATAAAATTGTTGAACGTGCTTCAAAGGAAACTGGAGAAATTTCTCAACTGAGCCACAGAACATGAGGTTTTGATCCAATAAAACGCCTAAACACATGCCTAACGGACATGTTAACATCTGTGGTACCATTTGTGCTTAAAATCCTGAACACATCAAATACTTGAAATGTCAGTTCAGGACTTTAAATCAACCAAAGGTAAAATTAATTTCAGGGAGTTCTCTGACCTGTTCACATGGGATAACGTTGACGAACTGATTCAAACTTCTGTCTCAGTACTACATAAACTGACTTTTTTCCTGAATAATAAAATACAGCATATTGTTGTTTATTTGTTCTGGAATAGTTCCAAATTTTAGTTATTTTTGCCAGACATCAACCAACCTTATTTTCCATTTTTATTTTTCTGTTCTTGTGACATTCACTTTTTATTGATGACTTTAACAAGGTAAACTGATGCTTTTTTTTTTTTTCTTTCTCTTAGGAATATATCAGCTGATGTAACACTCATGACCCTGTCTCACTGCATGTATTAAGGATTTCAAACATTTCTCTTGGGCCTGTGGTTCCTGTATTTCAATGCAATACAGTCAGAACACCAGAGTCAAACAGCGTGATTTTGAACGGACTGTAAAGCACAACATGGTAGCCACAGAGCCAACCGTCCTTTCAGAGTGAGAAGGAGACAAATAGGGTATGCAGAGACCAGATGTCCACAGATCTACAGAGATGTAGCACTTGTTTCACATTAATCTCCAAGCACCAGAGGTTAAGAGGTTAGACTGTCTGGCCTTTTCTCCATGTCACTTGGTATAAGTATGCAGACAATTTCAATTCACATAGTTTTGATATTATCATTTCCTCCTCCTGCACATTCATACACATTAACTATTTTTCTTCTCCTTTTTTCTGCTATATTTACATACAGTAATACAGCTGGCATGTTAATTTGTTAAAAGAATCAGAAAGCTTCTGCATTACTAAGGGACAAAGAGGCTGAGCAAAGGAGAGTAGTAATTCTGGCTTTCATTGCACTATTTCATGGGTTTATATTGGACATAGTGACATTCTAAAGTATATTTTCCTAATCATAGTTGTGCTAAGAATATTCACAAAATGTCATTTAATAAGTAACATACTATTACAAGTCAATGCACTTCACAGTTTTGAAATATTAATTATATATGGTGTAATACAAACTAGGATCTACATTGTTGAGATCTACATTAAAAGAAAATGAAAACAGAGATCAGCTATGGCAAGTTGGTAAAATTATTAATGAAGAAATAGGATTTTATGCAAAGTAAATGATAAAAGAAGTCCACCCTCTGTCCATGAAAGATGCATTCTCAGTAAGTAAAATTATTATCTCATTTAACCCATCAGCAAATGTGTAACAGTAAAAAGAGTGAACATTGACACAATCAGAATGTAAAAACACTTTTGTAATTGTTAATTATTCTTAGTGTTTAGTTCTAGAAATATGGAAATTTTTTCCACTTCTAAATTCCCCATTGTTGTTAACTACTCTCGAGTAGCCTTCCAGCACACTGATTTGCTGGAAAGTATGAAAAATGCTACTTGGTTATAGTTGTAGTGGTAGATTCCAGTGTTTAAAAATTTAGTAGGGCAGAGTCATCCATGTGATCACTCTCTAGGTCAGATGCTGCCTGAGACAACCTCAAAGGCTCAGGAATAATAGGTAGGTCATTTATTTAAAATACCTAGGTATTAACATTTCATCTAGTTTTGTTTTGTTCCTTTGATTTGTACCTCCGGATTTTTTACTGAAATATAACATGTACCAGTAGCAAGATTATTTGTAAGAATTTAAGTTACTTTTCACCCTCCTCCCCAAGTTAAGATACTGATATAATCAAAAAAGCACTGAAGCTTGATTCCAACTAACTTTCATTCTGGAAAAAAAAAAATATACAAGCATGATCAGTCATACTGAATTCAGCAGTATGAACACGAGACTAAAGTTACTTGTGTGTGTAGATATTTTCAAGACTGAACTCTAAGTCCAGGTTTATATCAGAAAAAGGTTGCTTGCACAGATATGACTTTGCAATTAAATTATGAGCCCTTGTCCTTTATGAAGACAGAAGTTATAATGCCAAAGGTGTTCTGCTAAAATAACTTACACAAGTTGCATGAAATGAATTTTTTTTTTTTTTGTCATTTTTTATTCTGTTTGTGTTCCTAATGACCACACATGGTAAATATTTGTTTAGGGAGTTTTACCATTATAAAAGGTCTTGATCTGGTGTAGCTCTTTCAGGTACTTATGTCAGTGACTTCCATTGAAATTCCAAACAATAAAAGAAGAAAATCATCTATTGGATCATAGCATGAAGAAAAGGAGATTTCTGTTGTATTAACCCTTTACTCTTTCAGAAAACCCCTGTTCATCTGAAGTTAAATAAAGAAGTGATATCTCTCCCAATTTATTCCAAAGAAATATTAGTATGTATGCATATAAAAAGATAGATCTATACAATTTGGTACAGACAAGTATAGCTTAATGATTTCCATATATTTATTTAGATAGGAGCCAGATTATCAAGTGTTAGATCACCTAACAATCATGAACTTACTGATTTTACATTATCTAATGACTTGTGAACTATGAGAACAAATGTATAGAGCAACCCAGATGATTATTCTCAGAAGTGAGGTGCTCAATATTTACCACAAATGCCAAGAGTTGGCTATAAGATCACTAACAGCAACCTAAACATTAAATGTATGTACAAACTGGTTCCAGTTCGTACAGCGTCATTCTCTGTCTGATGGCTTACAACCAGTTTCACAGTGTGTGATACTGAGGAACAGATGCAGCAAAAGTGCAAAAGAGGAGATGAAGGGATGTGATCACCACCATGATGGTGTTGCATGATGGAGGAGCATCTCTGTCCTCTTCCAGAAGTGCACATGGTTGTGGATGCAGATGGTTGGAAAGTAGATCAGCTACCATCTGCTATGTCCATTTGAAGTGCCAAAGAGAAGCCATGGAGATACACAGAACATATATAAACTGCAGTGTCTACAGTTGGAAACTGGGGAACAATAGTTTTTTCTTTGGTAAATCTCCATTTTTAACACCAGGATTATTATTTAGGCCCTTATAGCTTTTTTGGTTTTGGATTTTAATTTTTTTGTTTCTAGATCAATGGAACAGAGAGAGCTTGTTTGCTCCCTTATGAAGTTAAAAAAGATCCTGAATTACACATTTACTCCCATATAAACCTATAGACATATAGAAACCTATAGACCTATAAACATCAGCAAAAGAGTATATAGAATTTTTATAGCATTTTCTGATACTAATGTTTGGTTCTAAGCTGTCTGTGGAACAAAGAGTTTAGACTGGGCAATTCTGTGTCTTGTAAGTTATTGTCAAAGTATGAATGAAGATGCATAAGAAGCACCACATTAAAAAGTAAGCATTCATTTTTCTGGGAATTTTTTTATTAGCTTGGTATCATCATGCAGGTACATATCTCCTCTTTCCATTCTTTTTCTCTCTACGTTTACTGTATCTTAGTTAGAATTACAGCTTTGACTGGTACTTTTCTGGGCATCTTACTCTGACTTAATGACTGAATTTACCCTAAACAGGACTACAGCATAACATCGAACACCTCAGTGTAAACTGTTTAAATTTTTTTTTTTTCCCACCATGCCTCTCAACTTCAAGTTTTAAAAGCTGTATTAGAGTACTTAAAGACCTGCAGCCTGAGTCTGGGAGCTACAACATGTACTAATCAGACTATACGATTTGGGCTGGAACTACCATTAGGTCATCATTTTCTCTAACATAAAGGCTCAAACACATTGATCTTCCTGTTTAGGCATTAATCCATCTTTAAAATGGCAACATAAATTTTTTTCCACCAGAATGAATAGTACTGGTATCTCATTGGAGCCCAGTTGCACTTTCACTTAAGCACCAATTAAAAAGTGTAACAAAAGTGTTGAAACAATATTCCCTGTTTCCTCTGTGCTCTGACTTTTCTGCTTTTGCTGCAGCAGACGGTAAATGAGACTCAAAAGGGAAATCTCTATAACGTTAAAAGGAGATGTTTTACTTCTTAGTAAACTTTTAAGGCAGTCATAGGTAAAGCCAGTGTGGTCATTCAGAAAAAAATAAATCAGAAAATGGATAGTTAATTCCTTATCACTTAATTGCTTATAAATACAAGAAAATCTTTAAAAATGTTTTGCATTTCTCTCATAAAAAGCGAGCCACTTCACAAATGAACAGTGCCGATGTAGGAGAGGGAATCATCAGACTGCATTATATTCTATGTCTCTTAGATGCCATTTAGAAACACATATTTTTAGATGTGTATAGAGATTATTTAATTAATAGTGTTGAATCACTGTTAGCTGTGATATACTGTACCTTCCTACCTGTATGGAGATCTTCTCTTGTGTAGCCAAAAAAGAAGCCTTAAAAAAATTTCTTAAGGCGTTAACTTCATTGAACTCAACTGCTCAACTCTAAATATTGATATTCTAAAATGAACTTGGGATGTTTTTGAAATAATTTTGTGCTTGATTGCTACAATTCTGGAATGACCAAACTAATACAGAGTGGCTACATGTCTTCTGAATTTTTTTTTCTGGCCTGAAGCATCGTTTGGCTGTCTGCGCCAAAGCTGCCCAAGGCGATTGCGTACGAGCCAGAGCAGCACATGTAAACACTGCAATCTGACATTACACCGACTCCCAGCAAAAGGGATAGATCTTCTAGATATGCTTAGCTACAAAGCTTTTATAAAGGAGACAGTTCTGAATAGCATGCATTTCCACCATGAAATTGATTTTCAGGTCTTCTAACATCACCAACAGAATCTCATTCATGAACTGAAGTAAAAGTGTATTATTTTTCTGCAGGAAAATGTTTCAAAACAACCAATGGATATATTTGCAGACAAAACCAGAGCGAAATGCAACAAAAGCACCAAGGATTTATATGTATATGTGCTGGTTTTGGCTGGAGTAGAGTTAATTTCCTTCACAGTAGCTGGTATGGAGCTGAGTTTTGGATTTGTGCTGAAGACAGTGTTGATAACATGGGGATGTTTCGTTATCGCTGAGCAAGGCTTACCCAGAGCCAAGGCCTTTCCTGCCTCTCACCCCACTCCACCAACGAGGAGGCTGGGGGGGCACAAGGGGTTGGGAGGGGACACAGCCAGGACAGCTGACCCCAATGACCCAAGGGATATCCCGTACCGTATGGCGTCATGCTCAGCGTATACAGCTGGGGGAAGAAGGAAGGAGGGGAGGTTCGGAGTGATAGCGTTTGTCTTCCCAAGTCACCGCTATGTGTGATGGAGCCCTGCTCTCCTGGCGATGGCTGAACACCTGCCTGCCCATGGGAAGGGGCTCTGCTTGTGCGTGCAGCTTTTGCTTTCCCTATTAAACTGTCTTTATCTCAACCCATGGGTTTTCTCACTTTTACTCTTTTGATTCTCTCCCGCACCCCACTTCAGGGGAGTGAGTGAGCGGCTGGGTGGGGCTGAGTTGCCACCTGGGGTTAAACCATGACAGCAGAACAGCAAAAAAACCTGTGAATATAAATCTGATGCTACAGTATGTAAATATAATAATAATTCAAAATAAACAATTACCTTCTCATCATTCTGTGGAGACCAGATATTTAATGAGTAAACTATCATTATACTTACTTAAAGGCTTTTGTAATGTGATTAAATTCTTTTAACTCTGAAGGAAGTTTGAAGAGTTTGAAACCTCACTGAGACCTCTTTGACAAATGTGTGCTGGCAAATTACAATTGATCAAAACTAGCTACAGGTCCAGAGTTAAAATGTTCATAGAGAGACAAAGACTTATTCAACAAACTGATGATATTAATCCATACTGCTTGCTTTGGAAGAGGAGTTTTCAGAGAAAGGCTCCTTATTATCTCAGAATACCGTATCAGCTGAGCTGCTGTATGCATACCCATTTTACACTCTCTTCTTTTTAGAAAATTACAAAAGGACTCCACTTTGTTCTGAGGTGGAATGAAAATAAACCTCAAAATTAGTCAAGAAATAAAAGGTTTATTTTCCAGATAGCCTTAGGTCTTAGGAAATGACACATTATAAGCTATATTACATATCTTAAAGTCGAGAGGAAAGTATATAGGTTAGAGATGGAACTGGAAAACTTATGCCGGAGTCTCCTCTCTTTTTATTACTCCTTAATTAAATTCCCTTAAAATTAAACTGTTTCTTAAATACATCAGCACAAGTGAAAAGAGAATCAGGACTTCCTGTTCCCGAGGTTGGAGAATCTGTAATTACTCCATAAAACTTTTTATATTTTCCAGTGTCTGGAACATGTTGGATGGATTTTGTCAAATTTTTTATTTAATGAGTTTTTCACCTATTCATAGCAGAAAATTATGTAAAGTAGAAATGGTAACTGTCTAAGCATCAGGACATTGACACTCCCTTCAAACAATTTTATTTAATGAAACAGTGTTGATACAGGAAAACACTAAACAGGTTACACTATCTTCCTTAGGTAATATTTGTCCATCAAGCAGAGAGCAAAACACATCAGTGAGTCACCAAACCTGATATACACTTATTAATTAAAATACCAAAAAGCATTTTAGTGGTATTTCTTAAAGAGGTCTAAGTCTACAGGTAGATAGCAAGATATCACAAGACCTAGGCAGTAGAAAATGTATTAAAGATAGTTATACATGGATAGAATCTTTTTTTTCTTTTCTGTTAATGGGTGGCAAAGTCACTAGTGCAAAATTAAATGTGTGGTTGCCATTTGATAGTGGGGACAATCGACAAATACTGAGATCAGTCCAGCAGCAATGGCTCTGGACTTTGGAACAATGCAGCCCCATCGACGTGCCTACACTAACACGCCCTTCTCTAAACAGTGTTGCATGAATGTGGCTGCAGTATCTCAAATCTAACTGGACAGCGAAGTGATTAAGTTTTGTGAGGTGCTTAGCTAAAAAATGGTGATGAATCAGAGAAGTATCTAAATTAAATCGGCTTTATGACAGATAAATTTTCTGTCATTAGATCATTTAGCTTCTGTCTCAGCAAGATTCTTGAGCATCTTTGCATATCTGGATAGTCAAGTGTAATCACCATGATTTTTTCCATGGTTAGACTTAGACACTTTTAAATTTCTTTCAGAGCATTGGTCTGTCATGTCTACAACAGTGAGAATGAGGCATTCTTTCCTCAAAGGAAAAAATATTAGAAAGTATTTGTTCATTAGTATAAAGCACTCAAATATTATAGTGGCAAAGTCTGTATCTGTATGCAGAAAAAAAAATAGATTGCGTATTCTGCACTTACTAATGTAATTTTGACTTTGTGCGACTAACTATAGTTTTTTTGAGTTTTGTTTTTTTGGTTGGTTTTGGTTTCAATGTATAACTGAAAATGTAGGTGAACACATATCACGACATATAATTTGTATCTTCAAGTAAATTACTTGAAAGGGTCTTTATATATGAACCAAAACTATACATTTTACATAATATTCCTTTGTATTTAAAGCTGTTACAGAATATTAGTCATTATTTCTTCATCTGTAGAGTTATAGCTCCTAATATTCTCAAAGTCACATACTAGCATCTGTTAATTGAGACTTAAATTACGCCTGTGGGTTGGATAAAGAATACCTAAGTTTCACTTCACTTGCAGTTGAAGTGTAGCCAAATGTAGGTTCTACTCAGCAGATTTCTTCTGTCAGAAGACATATTATCAAGAATGTATTTGGGGTTATTCTGAAGGAAAATGTTCTTAGAACAGATGAGTAATACACTTTGTCTTGGGCAAAACACCAAGGAATACTAAGCTTCTTTTTGTGCTTATTCCAACACAACTTAGCTGCAGAGGAACAGTCATTAATAACACAATAACACTGAGGCATTCTATAGGACAACACTGATTCTGATCATAACACAGGTACATATAATTTTTGTGTATTACCACCACTTCCCAAAGTAATACCTGAAGCATCATTGCTCTGTTTAACCACTGAACCAGTCTGAGAGCTTGTTTTGAAAGGTATAGCAAGATAACAGAAGAGATTACTAACCACTGAGATTTTGCACTTGTAGGTTGAAATAGCAAAGACATTGTATTTCAGCTCTGGACAGGAAAGTACTTTAACCCATTCTTAGTTTTAATCAACAGTGCTTAACCCCAAATTAAACAGTTGGCGTTGTGTGAGCTAGACTGCAAGGCACAGTGCCTTTTTTTGTAAATATGGAGATACACACTGTGCAATAGAAATTATGTGTGATTTTTAATTTCATACTGCATACTTCATACCCTTGTATAACTCATAATTTCTAACTCTTTCTGGAAACCTTCCTAGTGTATGATGTGCTTGCAATTGAATAGCTTTTAGCTCTGAATTGGTTTGTTTTGTATTCATGTTAGTAGGGGGTCTGTGTGCTTATATTTATTTATATTTATACTTATTTTTATTTTTATTTATTTATAAAACTACATTTGGGGTTTGAATGGTCTAATAATGATAATGCAAATATTAATAAAAATATTAACCCTGCAGTTAAGATGTGGTCATTGGCATTGTGAATAATCCACTGTGTTCAGCAATTTATCATCTTAGCTTTGTGAGAGTTAGAGCTGTTATGACTGGTAATGGATGAAGAATGTGCTTGAAGAAAATCATCTCTTCTGAGATGGGGGGTCACTAACTTCTTAGACTACAAAACCTCAATCGCTTGTGTCTAGCTGATCATACCCTATTTCTGTGTCTGCCAGTTTCCCTGTATGTAGCGTGGAGCTGTTTGTCTAGATCAAAGGATTGCCAGGAGAATTAATTGCTTAGTAGGTGGATGGAAAGAGCTGCATATAATGTTGTAAATCATGCTTATTGCAATACTTTGACCAGAACTGTTAATTATCATCCTTGGCTTGGACAAGATATTTTTCACCTCTTAATCTGAGAAGTCTCATTTGCAGGCTGGACAGGGCTTTTATCATGATCTCGGTTGCTTTGCTAACAGAAGCAGTATGTATAACAGGACTAGCTTTTCTCAACATAAACAAAATTCATTATCTTTGCGTATTATCTCAGCCTTTTGCTTCCTGTCTAATAGTCCTAGCATTTCGGATCCAACTCTGCAGGTCAGCGCACAGCAGTGGCAGGCAGACTTCCCTTCCAAGGCTGTTAGAGGATGGGGCCAGACTGACAAGTTTGCTGGTAGTTGCTGATAGAATTATCAGAGGATGGAATTCCACTTTCTTGTAACTGCTTGCAGGAATGATAGATTTATTCATAATATCAGCTTATCAGCTTTTGCTCCCCTGCTGTTTTGCTTGTGCCTTCCTTAAACAAAACGTGGGGGTACTTAGTGGGATCACACAGGCTCAACTAACTTTGGAAGATGTGGCAAGATTTCCTTCAGTTACCGTTTCCTTCTAATGCCTTAGCTAGCTGTTCCTTTGCAAAAAGCAGAAGTTTACAATCTCACCCACACACACTTTTGGAGAGTTTAGTTTTTTTTTTAGTATTGCCAGAACAGTCAACACAGTTCATTTGGAAATTTTACTTTACACCATTGATGGGATCCTTTTTGTCTGTTTCGTGACCATTCAGGTTCTGAGAAAAAGTCAATCTAAGGTACTGAACGTCAGCTTTTAGAACTAACACACCATCCAGCATGAAATGCATATGAACAAGACACAGGAACCTGCATACATTTTTACAGGGTATAAAAATGCTGAGGGGCTAGTTCTTTCAGGATAACTGAGGAAATTAAAGACTCCTCCTTTTCAGGAAGAGATGTGCATTTTGTTGGAGTGAAACAGTGTCTTAACTGCATAGGCAATATTTTAAAGATCTCTTACTTTCAGTTATAACTGATTGTGTCATCAGAATTGATAGGAGTAACGGATCTTTTTTCTTATTATTTATTATTACTTTCTGCTATACAGCCACTATCTGCCAATTTGAAATAGTACATTGCTAAGAAGCCGACTAAATCTCATAATAGGAGAAATCATTAATGTGTGCATTTCTTTTCTATGATCATTCCAACATGATTTTTACTAATTCATTCCTGACATTCCTGAAGTAATCTTTTTCACTGGAAGTATTTAAGATTTTTTTACATTAGTGTGATACTCTGTATACTAACGAATTAAAAGGTCTGAAAGCTGACATGACTTTTTTTCTGTTATAGTTATCATTTAACAGTATTTGAAGGTGATTGAGAACATGGAGGCATACAGTAGGGACTTAAGTTCGGTGGGGGATTTTAGACATTGATCAGAATCAGAAACATTCTGTAAACACGTTGATGAAGTATGTGTCAGTTAATAAAGGATGAATAAAGCTCAAAATATTTGTTTTTAAAAGTGATGTGATATAGAATTAAACTGGATTACAGACATTTTACTTATGGAACAAAGAAATTTCCAGAGTAAGAATCAAACTCATTCAAGGTAATCTAGTTTATTTCTATGTAAATAATATGAAAGAAGTTCTATATTAATGGATGCCAATATATGATTCTTTGTTTTGGAGGGTAATTAGAAAGGATTTTACATTATGATATACATTTTCAAAACACTCTTTTAAAAATGTTAGCTAGCCTCTTCTATATAATTTCTATCTTGTTCATCTTCCTTGCATTTTATGTTCATTTGATAATTTTCTCTCTGTTATGACGTTGCTTTTCTCAATGATATTTTTCTCATTCCCTTTTTTCACCTCATTATTACTTATCATTTATATTGTAGTATTTCTAGAACAGAGACTCTCAAACACAAGGAGTCATGATCCCACTTAGGGTAATGAGTACAACCATGTAAACAGAAGTTTGATTGCAAGTCTGGAAATGACCCCAGAAATGAGAATGGAAATGGGTATTGTAAGCCCTGAAGTGAAGCCAGTAGCTTCAGAAAAGTTTTCAGAACATTAGCGAAAGGGTAAAATATGTATCCAACCTCACTCTGCAAAGTGCTGCAGACTCTATAGGGAATAATTATAAGAACAGACAGAACTGGGAGATGATACAAACAAATGGGGGAAAATGAGGTAATTTGGAGAACAAAAATAATAAAATGTGAGAGATTCTTGGCCAGTCAAGTAAATCCCAGTTTTTTCTACCTCCCCTTTCTTCTTGAACTCTTGCTCCCTTTCAAAATTTTCACTAAGTACTTAAAGCTTTCAAATGTTCTTCTCTCTCTGCCCTTCCAGGTTGCAGCTTTTCTCCATATCTTTGGGAAGAAAAACAAGGTTGGATGGTGTGGGAGGGAGCTTGCGTTTCAAACAGTCCAGTATCTTCTGCCCATGTACTGGCAGATATTAAACTGCCTACTCACTTCTCTACTAAGCCATGTTTTCATAGGGCAATACAGGCCATCTCAGGTCAGGCACCCCACTGCCCTGCAGTAACAAAACTCACTTCAAAGAAAGAGAAAAAGGATGCTGACAGCTGACACTGTGGCTCTTTTATGGGAAAAGGCAAGATAAGGGACCTTGGAGTTCTATAAGAAATGGCAGAAACTTTGGATCCACCACTGAGTTAAATGTAAGAGGTTAGACTAATTTACCAGAGTATTTGACAATTTCTTTTTTAGCAGGCATGCCATAGAACTTTTCTGATTGTAACTTTCATTTCTTTCATAGCTAGAATTTGCAGCACCACTTGGACACAAAACTGAGTAGATGATTGTTTACATTTCGGTGACGGTTTCAAGATAGCGTTGCTAATCAGTTCTTTAAGGGTATATCAGAAGACACAGGAGGCAAGGTTGAGAGTTTTGATCATAAATTCTGTATCTATTTCACATTTGAAATGATTATCAAGGAATATCAAAGAATTATATCAAAATAAATGATTTCTAGCAGAATAGAGCATGTATTTTTATTTTATGTATTATGTATGTGATTTCTCTATTTATCTTTGTTAAATTTCGATCAGATTAATATTATTAGAGCTAGTAAAACTGACACCTCTAACAGCAAAATGAGATGAGAGACGTAGAAGTGTTTTTGCTTGAAGAAAGCTCAGAGTGGTTTGCTTAGGATCTCAAAGCAGTGCTGTTGATTTTTCTCTCTTCAGTTTCACTTGCTTTCTTTCACATTATTTATTTATATAACTCAAGAAAAGAAAAGGTTAATTTGGGAGAAATCGGTACAAGCTTTAAAATCAATATACTGAGATGAAAAACTCAGCAGCAAGCATGTTGGGTAGTTTACTTCTATTTGGTGTGGCTGTCTGCAATGAAATGAATTATTTCCCATTAAATACGACAGCTTTGGGGATAGAAATACACTGACTCTAAGTGGTTTACTGAAGTGTATGTCGGTGTGGAAAAATTAATAGACCACCACACAAATTAGGTGGGAAAAAAAAAGTTTTATAGACTGCAGCTGTACTTTCCTTGCAGGAGAGTTGAGGAGCAACCCCATCCTCAGTCAACCCCTGCTCATCTGTCTGTCTTTGAGGTGGACTGTGAACACTGGAAGAAGAAGAGCCTCTTGTAAACAACAGGGGATGAGGGTGAGGACTACTTTATTGGACCTACTAGGACTTCTTCCCACTCCATTTTAGCAAACACAGTTTGAGAGCATTTCTGCTAGGAGCTGGTCCAGTCTCTTAACAAATACCTTGCAAGGCCTTGAGAGATTCATTGTTGTGTCCTCACATAATGACGTATGGCTTCACAAACTGTACTGGACATGCAGGGTGATGATCTCTCATCTTTTGGAGCAATGATACTGCTACACTAGTATTTCTCTCCAAGAAAAGCTCATGAGCAAAATTCCCAGAGGAGCAAGTTACATTAATCACACATATATAAACAGAGCCACAGTGGTAGTGTCTCATTACAAACATGGTATTTCCTCTTTCTATTTCCCTTTTGGCTTGGACATCTAGCACTGGAATTACTATTTGACCACCTAGTTTTGATTGCTGTACAACTTGTAGACTTTGCCTGCTATTTCCTAGCCCTGTTTCTTTTTACCACCCACTAGCAGTGGCTGGGCTGGCTCACTGGACCATGCAGTCAGGAATTACTGGGTTGGGGTCAAACCATTAAAGCCATCAACAAGAGGAAGGTGGCAGCTCTACACCCCTGAGGATAGCTCCCAGGAGCTGTGGCCACTGACCCTTCCCTCTTCACTGATGCCTGTCGCTAATGGTGAAAGCTCATTGAGTACCACGCCAGAGTGTGGCATTATAGCTTATTAAATACTATTTATATTATGTGTGTTAATCAACATGTAATTACTTTATACTTTTAGACTGTATATATCCTATTTGCAAAGTGCCTTCGTACCTGGCTAAAGCTGCCCCAAAAAAATGGCCCAGGAGAAAGGTGGGAATTATGGGAATGGAGCATCAATAAAAACTCAGACATCCAGTGAAACGGTAGACAGCTACATATGGTCATTCGAGTTTAAGTTTCTTGATTCCAAGATACTAAAGCATTTCAAACTATGTTAGGAGCCTACGTGGATCGCTAGACATACGGTAGGTACGTAAGTTTTTACAGTTTTACACTGAAGTTGCTTAGGTTCCAGAAATACTGCTTCTACAGATGTAACTTGGCAGTATCAAAAATAAGTTCTGCCAGACTTTTTAAAACTAAATTTCTTTTTCTTTCCCAAAAGATAACCAGATATTTTTCCTTGTGGATGAAGTGCAAACCCATCTTTTCAAAGCAAAGACATGAAGGACTTCTTTTTTACCACGGCCCTATGATCAGACAAGAAACCTGAGCTCAATTTGTATCTGTGGATAGTACTATTAAGTCAACATTAAAAAAAAATAAATCTATTCTCCTTTGTATACAATAAAGACAAATGCATTGGAACCAGAGGTTATGTATGTAAGCCTGGCTGTCTTGTCTAATGATTGTATAGTATGTTCATCTGAGGATTAATGGGTTCCAGTTCATCACATATTTTTAATATCTTATCAGTGGTTTTGTAAGGTAAAATGTATAAGCAATGCTTAAAGCCAGCACCAAAAAATAAACCATTCTTTGAAATGGTTTGGATCAATTCCAAAGGAACTGCAAAGAATATCCTTGCCCTTTTTCCAGAGTACAGTCAAAGCTGGTGGCTAACGTACTTTTGAGTTACTGGATTTGAATTCAATAACATAAAGATAGATATTAACTTGGCATTTCTGTGAGCTAAAATAGAATGTTAGTCTTCACCTGCTGTGTGGGGAAAAAAAAACCCAAACATTAATGTTAGGTCCACCTACCATTCTACTTCACCAGCAAACGCTGTTTGGTTTTCATTTGAAAGAAATGTCAAAAGCACCTACTTTTTGGAGATAGCTCTACTCTATGAAACCCAAGTGGTGGGAAATGCTCAGACTCTGGAAACTATCTAGATATTGAAGTCATATCACTGTCTTCTGGTTTTTTTGCTTACTAATGTAATCAAATTCCAGTTGTTTGTGGTTTTTTTGGTTTTTGGTTTGGGTTTGTTTTTGTTTTTGTTTTTGTTTTTGTTTTTTTTTCCTGGAATTTTGTGAAAATATTTTTGTGACAGACAAAAAAGCATCTATATCCACATTCCATCCAAACTTCCTTGGAACTTCTCTAGGAAATCCTCAAGCCTTATTCTACAGTGCAATCCTGCCCAGTCAGCAACCCATAGGCACTTCAAAGGATGATTGTTACCCAAGGAGGTGGTTTATCAATATCAGTAGTACTGACTAATTCATTAATTGCATCAACATCATGATTAGAAATGAATGAAAATGTCTCACAGGAAATATTTTTTGCTGATTCAATATTTAATAGTGCCCACATTTTCTCACCTGTGAAGAGTGATTCCAGGTATTAAATATCTCCAACACCATCTTCTCTGTAGTGCTCCTGTGTTTTCCTTAATCATTTTTCTCCCTGGTAACCTAAGTGAACAGCAAATCTTTTCACATCCTGTTATGTTAACATAGTATATTACCCTTTATACTACGAATAGTAGAAGATATGGTACTTTTTCAGTTAATTCTTGGGTTTGATTCATACCAGCTAAATTTAGATGTCTACATCTGATCCAATCACCTTAGACTCACAGTAAACAGATGAATCACCTGAGGTATTTTACATGTCTGTGGTACTAATTTCTCTCCACTGACTACAAATAGAGTCTAAGGTGACTACCTCAAGTATAGGAATCTACTTTTGCCCAGAAAAATTTCACGTTCTGTACCTTTTGTTATTTGCATTTCAGATGTCCTCTTAGCAATTTTAATTTTTGCTTTAGATTATACTTACTTTCCTTATATTGGCAGCAATAAATACATATACCAATAAAATTAGTATCAATAAAATATATTGGTAATAAACACTAATTATTGACATCAAGAGAATAATAATTCTCTTAATCCCCTTTAACTAAAAAAGAGAATATGGAGAGCGTTGTGATTTGTAAGATATATGATCAATTTAGGGCTATACAGTGCTCCTAAATCCTAGACCCACTTCTCAGAGTGTCCCTGTGGCTATTTCTAGTCTTCTCCAGTAGACTGTTACAAATACCATTCCAGATGTTGCATAATACTGCTAAAGTTATTATACAGGAAAACAAGCAAACAAACAAACGAACAAAAACTCTTCCTGGTTTCTACCATTTTCTATGCCGTTATGTTCACTCTAGTAGGAACAGACATAAATATGCATTCCCCAGCTGTAAACTGAGCGAATTTTATTTCCTTGCCCACAAATCTGGGCAGGTAAACATTTTGTGAGGTTGAGAGAGACCCATGTACTGCTGCAGTGGAGACCAGGTAAGTACTTCAGGTGGAATAAAGTTTTTATTATCCTGTCAATAAAGAACTTTCATATCATATTACAAATGCCCTGGTGGGCTGAGATAGTGACTCTAGGCAGTCATAAATCACCTTTTGAAGAAAAGAGTTATCTTTGTATTGTGTGTGTGAGAGATAAGCACTATGTATTGCTATTGATCATCCCCGTCCAACCTATGAACGGTACTAATGAGGTCTGGAAGGAGTCACCTCTGGCTCTAGCTAAAATAACTGTGCCAGTCTGTGGTTTTCTGAAAGGGATTATCCAGGAAAAGGAAGCATGTAGGGTTGTATCCACACCCTTACTGTGTCCAGAGGAACACAGAATACCGTTTGGGAAACGAATTTTGCCTGTCCTGAGAACAGATCATTTTTTGTTTCTGTTTGCCCTGTGGTAAATCACAGGTCCTGCAGGGACCACCCCGATAATAAGAAAAGTGTTAAGTGCTTGGTTTTTTGGTTTACTTTTGGTTTGGTTTGGGTTTGTGCTTTTTGTTTGTTTGTTTGTTTGCTTGGGGGGGTGTGTGGGGTGTGTTTGTTTGCCTTTTTTTTTTTTCCTGGAGAGAACAGGCACAGTATGAGTTCCTGATTCCTGCACAGGGAGTACCGGTATACCAGCAGTTCACACACTGCAGAAAAGGAAACATGGGAATCCAGAGACTGCCTTATTCTTCTAAAAATCACTGGATTAAAAGTCACAAAGTCTGTTAGGAGCAAGGACAAGAACTCCTGAGTGGTCCCTGAGAGCTCTTTAATCTTTAGGCTATGGATGCACGTTATCTCATCTGCTTTCCTCTCTGGCTGAAGAAATAATTTCTGGTCACCCACTTGTTCCACTCCAAAACAGTCCACTCAGAATCCTCAGTAGCATCTTGATTATGGCAATAGGTAAACATTCAGCTGAAGAATTTTAGTATTTTAGCACCAGAATAAAATGGAGCACACAGTTTCAAGTTTCTAATCAAAGAATTTAAGAGCTAGGCTACTATGCAAAGCAAAGAAACAGCATATCATTGATGGATTTTTTTTGAAGAAAACAGTAAGAAAGTTCTTTGCAGTCATAGGGCAGACTTAGCTTGCTATGTTGGAAAAGTCAACCAGAGCCCTTTTTAACACCTCCGACTGGCTGAGCTAAGTGCTGACTTAAGCCATTTCATGCTGTGTTTTGATACAATAATAAAAAAGGTTTTAGAATACCTACTACTGGATCAGAAGACTTTAGCCACATGACTATTACACCAAGCAGGTTTATAAGCCTTTGAAGGAATAACTTTTTTCTTTGTTAGCCTTATGCTAGATAAAATATCACCTGTCTGTACCACCCTGTTTTTATGCTGCTTCAGGTGTCATCTTACCAACTTACAACAAGCATAAACCTTGGTTAAAAGTCTGAAGTCAGCATAAAATTCATATCATCTGCTCTGATTACCTGATCAGAAATACATTCCTATGCTCCAAGCTGATCTGTAGTGCTTTGTGATCCAGCAATAGATGTAGTGTGAAATGATTATGAAATGACATAACACAGATGACTACAGGACCACACCTTCATAGATCTGCCTCTTTTAAATCCTATTCTCAGGTATGGATTCAGGAACATATTTTCTTTGGCATCTCAGAAAGTAAAAATGCCATGGATCCTGACACCATAGTTCACTGTCTTGTCAGATGAGCTAAGGTTTGTGGGGCTATATTGTAAATGGGATCACTGAAGTGACCAGGGTTAGGTTAAAAAAAAATAATCCTTTTTACTCTTACTGCTGTTGTTAAGCTCAATATTTTTAAATTCCGTGAACCTATTTACAATATTATCTGTACACAGCTGCATCAGAACAGATTGAGAAAACAGCACATTGCTGTGTAGGCTAAGAATAAATAACTGGAAGAGAGGAGGGAGCAGAAAGTTCTTACAGCTTTTGCCACTAGAGGAAAGCATCAATGAACACCACCCTTAGGCTCTTAATTCAGGTTTATGGATTTCACTTCCTAAGCTGGATGTCTAACTTTGACTCTCCAGCGCTTAACATGATATATGTCCAAGTCCCCTAACTTCTTTATTGTCTCTAACCCTTGTTCTCTGTATCTGTAACATATTTTTTAACGGTTACTCTGCCTATGGTTAGCTGCCTGTGGTATCTATGGAGAGAGGAAGATTGCAAGGAAATACCTTAGATACCCACTTACGATAACAAAGGTTTCAAAAGTGTTGGAACATGCTATATATTTTCACAGGAATATGTACAAAAGAAGGTAGAATTCTTCTTTTGTTTATTTGTTCTGTAAATAGATCCCTTTTAAAGACAATTTTAGTATAGGGTAGAACTGTTAATTCATTCCTCTACTACCATTATTCAAGTACCAAAGCTGAAAAATATACAAACACATGTTACCTCAGTTTTAAATGTGATATTTTTGAAGGGGTTTTTGTGTTTTTTTTTTTTCTAAGTTCTTTATGAATTCAGTGTACTCCAGCTCTGTAATAGGGATTGAGCAACTGCTTACACTTCAAACATTGACATGTTTTAATATACTGCATATTTTTTTATTAACATATGAAGTCAGAACCTTAGACAAGATAGCTAGTACACTATTATTGCTATTTGGTATAATAAATCAGTGTGCTCATTGTTTGAATTAAGGTATAAGAAAGATATAGATAATTCAAAATGCATGTCATCCAGTTTTCAATAGTATACCTGTTGAAATGACTGCTGAAATTTTGCAGCAGGTGCTAGTTTTCAGTCCCACTAAACAGTGGCATCATCTTTATCTCTTTATTTTCTGCATGGTAAAGAAGGTTTAGTGATAAGTATTGAGATCACCTCTTCATCACACCTGTCTAACTAATTTCAAGACAATTTACAGTATTTTCATTAGAGAAGAAGGGATAGTGGGTCTCAATCCCTTCAGACACAAGAGGGGCTTGAGGTCTTGTGCACTACATCCTAAACAGGCACTCCAAGCACTGGGGGAACAGGGTACTATGGCCACTATCACATTGAAAGGATAGGTATGGATAACTTTCGAGAGATTATAAACTCCATTTAGGGGATTATAAACCTATACCAAGAACAAGATTATTAACTGTCACTTGAATAGAGTGAGGCACCTATGTGCTGAAAGGAAGTGGCCTTTAAGCTTTTTCTGCTGGCTAGCTTTAACCAGCTTTCTCTGATTGCCAGGTGGGTTGTAGTGCACCATGCCCTTCCATTTCTGGTGTACTTGTTTTACAAATTTAAATCCACATCTGCAATGTAACAGAATGGGAGTCTTTAAAGGAATTGTAATAGACCCCAGATGGTAAGACAGAGGAGATGGCAGTCTCTCCTGGCATCCCCAGGTTTCTAAATTAACTCTAGATTTTCCTCTTGTTTAATGTTTTATGCTAATAGATTCTGCCTTTCCAAGCATAGTAAAAATTAAATCTAATTTTTATTTTATTTTTAGTTTTAGTTATGGACTAAGTTGCAGTATATGACTACCTGGAGAAAAGAAGTATATTACTCAACTATATGGCAAATTCACATTTAGAGTTTGAGGGTTTGGTTAGACATTTTGGTTTTTACACCTTTTTTTACTAAGTTATATATTTAAGGAAATATTTGCATAGAGGCTTGGAGGCTCAGGATCACTTATTCTCACATTTCCTCCATAATTTTAAAGAAAGAACCTGTTCACATCTGAAAAGCAGCTTGAGAAATTCTTCTTTAAATCTCTTAAAACTCCCTCCAATATCACGCCTACCTACTCCTACAGGTAGAATAGAACCAGACAGACAGCAAGCTGTGACTATTCCTGCCTTATAGAATCATAGAATCATTATGGTTGGAAGAGACCTCAAAGATCATCAAGTCCAATCGTACACCTGATGCCACCATGCCCACTAAACCATGTCTTGAAGGGCCACATCTCAACGTTTTTTGAACACCTCTATGGACGGTGACTCCACCACCTCCCTGGGGACCCCATTCCAATGCTTAACGACTCTAACAGTGAAGAAGTTCTTTCTAATGTCGAACCTGAACCTCCCCTGGCGCAACGTGAAGTCTTCTCCTCTTGTCCTATCGCTAGTTACTGGGAAGAAGAGACCAACCCCCACCTCACTACACCCTCCTTTCAGGTGGTTGTAGAGGGCGATCAGGTCTCCCCTCAGCCTCCTTTTCTCCAGACCAAACACCCCCAGCTCCCTCAGCCGCTCCTCATAAGGCTTTTTCTCCAGGCCCTTTACCAGCTTTGTCGTTCTTCTCCGGACATGGTCCAGCAGCTCAATCAGTTGGGTGTTCTGAAATGGTTCATGAGACAGACATCTTTATAGGCTTGGAAACCAAAGGAGGCAGTCTAAATAGGGCCCTCAACTATAGTTCTTAAAAATGTTCAGTGATGGAAAATCTTCTGCTTCTACTGTTTTTTATTTCAGTAGTTAAGTATCCTTGCTATTAAAAATCTGTTTTCTCATGTATTTGAATTTGTCTGGCTTCAGTTTCCAGCCCTCGATTCTAGTTACACTTTTCTCTGTTTCATTAATAAAAGCTTTAGTCCTTTCTACCCGTGAAAGTACTTATGCACTGTGATTAGACGCCGTAGGGAAATTATTTTCTTATCTCACAAAAGTTTTTTGTCATTTTGAAAAATTCAGGAGAAAAAATTTATGAAAGGGTCTGAAATATTAACCAACACCAAACACAATTGTGCTTCACAATGTAAGAAGCAATATTGAAACATTCTGAGTAGATTTTGACTGCTGGATTTTTTAGATTTGTTTTTTTTTTTTTAATGCTATCATGGTCTTTCTGAATCTTATGTTCATCAGACAAAACTGATCAAACTCTTCTAATTCTCTGAACCTTAAGAATTTTCCTCCACCCCCTGAAGTATGCCAGTAATTCTTTTTATTCATGGACTTGCTTAGTGATGGCACAGTTTTTCAATTTTTTTGCTATTGATCTTAAAAGGGGTTTTCATTTCAATTCAAAAGTGCTGTACAAGACCAAAAAGACCTGCTTCTAAATGCTGCTTTCTCATCAACACGTAAAAGACTTTAAATTAATCTTTTCCTCATAGCATTAGTTTTGGAGCACACGCTGAGTGTGGTCTTTTAGTCTGCCCTCCGTTCCCTGTCTTTTATTTTCTTATTAGATTTCCAAATCCTTTTTACAATCTCTCCTTCGCACCAAGCAATCCTTCCGTTTTGTGACAGGAATACATATTTTTAAACCTATGTTAGAATATCACAGTCAGACAGTACTGTTTTGATGGGTTTTTCCCAAGTAACCAGTATGTGACCTATAGTCACAGTCTCCTTATCCTTCCCATTAATTCCTCCATAGCCTTTTAGATCTGCTATCCTTGGTATACCTCTTCACTTTGTCTCAAGGAGACCCTACATTTTTCTTCTTTTCCTCTAATCCTGTGGACCAGCTCGCTAAAAGCCTCTCTAGTACGATTCAGTGATTCTCCTCGGAAGACCTTACCATGATTTGTCTTTCTTGTTAGAAACAGTCTCAGACATTTCCCTTCAGCCAAATACTGATTTATATCAAAACATCAGAATTTACCACAGGATTTTCATTGACTTTAACTGGTTTGCCATCCTCAGTAAAACTTTATTTATGTATATGAGAGAAAACAGGAAAACCAGACTCTATCAGAAGAATAAAATTCCATTTTACCTCTCTGTCATTATTACAATACTTTGTGTAGCAGATTTAATCATCCTTGTAACATGGTTTCCTGTCTTCTGAATCAGATTCTGACATCAGAACGTGCTATTACTTGAACATTTAACAAGAGATTTCTTGTGTTTAAGAAAGAAGATGTCTAAAAGATCATGAGTTACCTATTTAGAATTTTTCGTTATTCTGCTCTTGGATTCACATATCAGTTTACCTCCTGTTACCAAATTTAACTGCAATTAGCAATCTAATGCAACAACAGGATAAGTAGCAATCAAATATATTTATTTAGCAGAGAGCAGAGAATTTACATATTTAAGAATAAAATCTAGAGAAGATTATGAAGATGACTGAAGCACCTAAGTGACAGTAAGAAAACAGCTACAGTTTTCTGTATTTCCCTTAGGGTTCTTCTTTCTATCATGTCTATACAACATAGATATGTACAGTTTCACTTCACTGACGCAGCCGTACTAGTAAACTTACATTATTTATATCTTGCAGTATTATCTAAGTCTTTCCCTGCAACTGATCATTCAAAATATTTTTTTTATTTTTATCTAAACTCAGAGGAGTTTAGAAGCATATCAAACTATTCATCCAGTTCCAAATGTGAATTTTAATACATTACAAGTATTAAAAGTTGGATCTTTACTCACAGCAAAATAGATTTTTCTTGCATGCTGCATGACTACACAAGCCTTTCACTGTTCAATGGAAGACCGTATTCCTGACTCTGAGAAAACTAGGTGAGCGAATGATCCCTTTACCTGTGTTTGCCTGGTATGAGGCAATTAAAGAGCTCAGACAAAAATTATCTTATGCACAGATCTTATGAGCGGGTAGTTGCAAGGAGGCCTCCATCAACAAATGGAAGAGCACAAGTTATAGTAAAAGAAAAATGACATCAACAAGACAAATGACAATGACAATAAGGTGAATACAGCAGCGAGAAGAACTAATCAGCAGCACACCTACATGACAGTACAAGTGACAACACCAAAGCTGCCAGCCCAGATGCCTGAGAATTCTGCCAGGGAGCCAAAAGCATTTGTTGAGGAAAAAATATCTGCACAGTTTGACATCTCTACTGCAAAAGATAAGCAATATGAACAGTATAATGAGCTGAGAATAGTGTAAGACCTATCCCCAAAAAAAGACATGAGTTTTTTTCTTTATTTTCAGTTGACAGAAAAGACTGGTGGAAAAACACTGAAAAAAACGACACCCCCACACTCCCACCCCCTACCTTGACTAATACATTAAACTACCTCAGTATTGTTTTTTCTCTAGTAGTCAGTCACCATGAGCACAGGTATGTCTGGGACAAGGAGATATCATATATATAGTAAGTGAAGAGTTTTATACTTAATGTTTTTCTTTGTTTCACTCTAAATCATGCCCAACTTTACTTTACACAGTAACTTTTATTATTCAATTTCTTTTATCTTAATGATACCATAATATGAAAAACACAAAGAAGTTAAAGGACTATCTCAGAATAAAACTTTTGAAGTGATAATGCTTACATGTCAATTCAAAAACTACTTTCTCTTAACATAATGACCCCCTTCAACCAAAAAGTCAATATGATGTTCCCTTATCATCAGAATAATTGGCTAGTAGGTGCAATTATTGCTTGTACATCTAGTTGTATAATGGTAATTTAAAATGAAAATATACTTTTTCCATTGAGATTTAGAATAAGTGGGTGATTTTAGGATAGTCAAATGTCAATGGAATTATTTCAGTTCCATTTTGATTTATTATAGCTATTAAAGCAGAAGGTAAAGCATAATAAAGCTATCTGCTTGGTATGCCCAGGAGCTATTTTTTCAACACTAAATAACAACCATCTTAATTCTTCTCACCTGTAAAAATCACAGGTTCAGAAGAAATGATTGAAATCTGAAAATAATCTTTTCAATATAATAATGTTACCTCTTTTCTTTATAGACATTTTAAACCAGTGGAAAAGTTTTTTAAGTATTCTCTGCCTATGGAATTATTTCACTGATTATCACCTAGTTTTGAAAGAAGCTGACATTATGTGTGAAATCAGGGGAAAAAAGTCAGGTCATACATTCATCAGTTTATGAAAAACTGGCATCATTGTGGAAATAGGAAACTGACCTTTTATACCATCATTATAGCTGGATCAATGGGCTGAGGCCAACTGTATGAAATTCAACAAGGCCAAGTGCTGGGTCCTGCATTTGGGCTGGGGGAAGAGTGGCTGGAAAGCTGCCCAGTGCAAAAGGACCTGGGGGTGTTGGTCGACAGCCGACAGAACAGGAGCCAGCAGTGTGCCCAGGTGGCCGAGAAGGCCAACAGCATTCTGGCCTGTGTCAGGTCCACTAGGACCAGGGCAGGGATCGTCCCCCTGTACTCAGCACTGGTGAGGCCGCACCTCGAGTGCTGTGTTGAGTTCTGGGCCCCTCACTACCAGAAAGACCTTGAGGGGCTGGAGCGAGACCCGTTTTCTCGGCATATCAATCAGGCTTCATCAATATGGATTCTAAGAATTTGCTACCTCTATACTTTTAACAGTAATATCACAAGAGATTTTGCTGCAGAAAAATAAGGAAAAAACAAACAAACAGAAAACCAAACAAAACCAGCAACAGACTAATGAGTTATTTGACTTGTATATGATCTGTACTCTTATTGTTTAAACATACAGAATACAGTATGGACATTGTTTACTGGCTGAACATTTCCAGACAAATAGGTACTGTAATGCATATCCATAGCAAAACATCTAAATAATTGTAAAAATAATTATGAGACTGAGATATTACATATTTTTCTTTACAGTCTTATGGAGTAGAAGTCTGACCACCTCACAGGGAAATTTTTAGTATGAAGAGTCACAAGATTTTTAGTGATGACTGAGATCAATCTTCTGTTTTGAAAAAACAGCCATCCTAGGTCTGAATGCATAAAATACCTGAACATTTCTGGATTGTGCTTGCCAGATTACTATCATTATCTGCTGTGAAATGAGGCTATGGTATTTGTTGCCAAATGTCACACTTTCTAACTGCAGATGCTTACAGAGAAATTGAAGCAGGGTTTAAGTAATAAGAGATGTAACAAGCGCTTACAAAGAACCAGGAACCATAATTACATCAAGAACCAGAATGCTACTAAGTTATATAAAGATGAGATTTCACAAAAATCTTTTCTGGACAGAATAAGAACATGGGGAGAAATAAAAATGTAGAAGACATTGACACAGACCAAAGTAGAGCAACACAAGCCAGTAAATGTAAGAAAATCAATACAAACTCACAGTATCACATTCATTGGATCCCTGCCACCTCATAATGATTCATCATCATCTTCATCAAAGCTGAAACATTTTCTAGTTGTCACAAGTTTGATGGTAAAAAGTTAATTGAGCAACGTGAACAAATCACCCTGTCATTTTTAATACTAATCTGATTCTCATAGTTAAAGATCCAGGATAGATGTCCAAAGGATTCTATTGCTGATGACATACACACCGTTCAAGTGTATTCCGGAAGTCCTGCATTAATTTCAAAGGCAGCAATGAGAATTATTCTTCTTGAGAAAGGGATGTGGATATTGATGATGACACTAATGAGAGAAAACCTCAGAACAGTGCCATTCGGTTCAATGAAACAGAAAACTGGGGGAAAAAATCAAGCCAAAAGAAGAGATATTAAAGTGATCCCTTTACTTGTTTCCTGAGTATATTGAATTCTGTATCGCACTTTTCTGCATCCATATATTAATCCAAATTATGACAGTTTAAGATGTTACTTTATGTTTACTGTCTCTCACCAGCATATGGGTGCTGGTCAGTAACTTTGTCACTGTGCTCTTAGTGTAAGATTAAAAATAGTTGTAGAACAATTTCTGTTTCATCTAACTTTTATTCAAGTATATAATGACCTGTGCAAGCCTATAGCATAAAACAGAAGTACTATGGAGATTAAAAATCACTGCATTTATTCTTATAATGTCCTGAGTTATTTTAAGAATTGAATAAATGTCTTGCTGCACTTAGTAGATCTACTGCTTCTCCTTTTCTGTAAAAACAGTACTTAAGTAATATATATGTGAACAAATATGAGAAGATATACTGGTATAACTATGAGAGAGCAGCTGATACTGGAAAGATATATTTAAGAATGACAGCTTATAGTAGGGGATAAAGCAAAGAACACAAAACTTTTAAATAATAACATTAAGACTTAAAGAGGAAGAATTTCAGATACTACAAGACATCTTGTGACAGTTTATCCTACCACTGCTTCAAGGAGCTAACAAAGGTCATTGAGATAGGAGCAAAGCCATTTTTCGCTTCCTTCGTGGTCCTTTATTTGTTTCAAAATTACTCAGTTCAGTGCATACAGTTAGGCAGGATTCATCCAGGCCTTGAAGTGCAATTAAACTAATCTAATGTTGGAATCTTAAAAACTTAAATTTTACAAATACTGCTGGGTGGAACATTTACTGAGAGTTTCCCTGAAAAAGGTAACAGTGGATTTGAAAATACTCATTAGCATCTATTTAAATGCAATATGTGTCTGAAATAAATGCTATCTGAACACCAGTTAATGAAAGAAGATGCTTGCAGAATCTTTTTTTTTACTTTCTCTAGTTGCAATATTCTTTACATATGCATGGAAAATCAAAATTCCATTCTCAAGAACTCTAAGATTATTCCTTGTTGCAATGAAGAGTACTACTTGAATGTGCCAAATTACTCTCTGAAGGAACATTCTCGGAAAATATGCACATTATTTCTGAGAACATGATCTGACAATGCTTTGTTGCAGTTTTGTATTGCTTGCTTTCTTTCTGATTCTCAATATTTTTTATAAAACAGGAAATGTGGTTTGTTTTTTGGGGGTTGGTTTTCTTTCTGTTTTTAAGGACAAAACAGATTTTATTGTACAATGTCAAAATGGATGTTTTCATGTTTTCAGTATCCAGATGGAAACCTGGGCTATTTGATTCTGACTTACTGTAGAGAAAAAAGAAGACCCACTGAACCTTGAGTATGTGTTGAATGGATGGACGACATACACTATGCACAATCTGAATCTTCAGAAATAACTTACTTTTGTAGGGAATCATTTCTACTGTGGGATCATAATGTCCAAGTTTCTGTTAGTTTAAGTTCTTTTCCTGAACTTTGTTCTAGGGGTACGTCTAAACATCTATGATGTAAGTTGAATTCCAGCTACTCTAGAAAAATATATTGTTTATTAGAACACACGTTTAATGTCTAACTTCATGAACCTACTTAGACTGGATCCTGACAATCATATCCACTGAAGAATTATATATTTAGAGAAAACATGGTCAATGAAGTTTGTTATTTTAATCACCCAGCTTGCCTGTAAGTCATTGACATAAACAATTGATTATATATGTCAGTTGTAAATGATTTATATTTGAATGAGTAATCCAATTGTTTTGGGTTACTGCATCTATGGTTAAAAGTTTTTTTAGAGGTGTTCTTTGCCCTTTTTTTTTTTTTTTCATTTTAATTAAATTAATTTAATGTTTTGCCCTGAGGAAATGGGCAAAGCACAAGGCAATATAGTAGCCACCATTAGCTCCATCTGTGTTTCATTCTCCAGGCAGAGTGGGGATTAAGAGGCAAACAAAACAAAAATATTCAAATAGTTCTAACTCAGTGAAAACAGTATTAATTCTACAGTAATGTCACGAATGCACCACCTGCCTTTGATATTCCAATGTTAAGCCATTCTGTAGGATTTCTCAATCAAAACAAACTTTGTGACCCATCTATTCTTATTTTCAAAAAAGTCATGACACAGAACATAAATTTCATCAATAGGTTTGTAACTTTGTCTATTTTTTTGATATTTTGTTCAAAGCACTATATAACCTGTTGTATCAAGATTTTTTAAACTGTGGTTTAGACTTCTATATTTTTTAATTGGAAAGCAGTCAGTGCTCATTTCGGATGGACAGAGAATCACAAATGGTTATAGGCTTTAAATACCATCTTCTTCTAAGCAAAAGGAATTAAATTGGCCTTTGGTAATACTGATCAGCTGGTTTCCATGACCTTTCAACATACCCTGTTTGGAGCTAAGACGAAAAAAGAAAAATTCAAATGTGTAATGAGAATTGGCATGTTATGACATTTAATAACTGAATAGAGAACAATGTAAAAAGTTTGATGATAATTGAAGCCAAAGTTTTGTTAGTTTTCCTGAGTTCAACAGATTTTTAGGTCAATGTTGAAAATTCTTTGCAAAACATATTTCCCATTAGACCAAGAGAATTTATATTAAAAATATTCATGTATATAGCTTTGAATAACATCACAGAATTAGACTGTGTAGACAGAGATTTGTATTTGTCATCTTCAGTTCTGGGAAATACCTGCTCCTTTCTTAATTACAGACTTTAAAGGAACAGGCCACTTGCATTTCCCAGGACAATAAACAAACAATTATTATTTATATAAATTGCTTAATTAACTGTTAAGTATCTGAAATAAGAAGGCAAAATAGATACTTTATAATCAATGCACATAAAAACATGAAAAATATGTGGTATAATGCTGAAATGTAAATATACATATCTTCCTAGTTTTAGACAGGTTATGAGTAAATCTTCTCAACCAAAAATTAATCAATGACTAGTCACTTCAATGTTTAGAGAAACTGAACACAAAAGGGACTGAAGTGCAGCTGAAATTAATTTATTTGTTTTACTTGCATGAATTTTGATAAAAATTGACTGTCAGTGTTTGGTGAATTTTACTAGTTAGAAAATGTATATGTTGACCCTTGGGGATCTCTGTTCATAATGCATGTCATCAGATGAGTTGCTTCAAGTTGGGCCATAGGAATTTGAAGCTTGCAAGACATCCTAGCCTAAAAATCTATGAAGATAATTATGCTAATACAGTATAGTGTAAGTGAAGTGTATTATAGCTACTAATGTCAATACCAAAGTCAGGTAAGAAATGGAGACTCCAGAAATCATACACACCTAAGTAGAAAACAACGGAAAACAGAAAATTAAGTAATATGTCACAGTGATGGGTTCCTGACAAAGTAATACTGAAACGGCGTTATGCAATAGTCTAACACAGAGTTCAGCTCGTCCCACAGTATGAAGTGTCTGTTACGAAAAGTCACAGTATTGGTCATTTTTGAAAGAGTTTATGATGGAATTGGTAGAACAGCTCTAAAGATTTATGTTAAAAGAAACTGCAATTGAAGGTATGAATGGTAAGTGCATACTCAAGGTATGCAAGAACATCCTATGAAGCTAGGACATGCTACATTAACTTAATCTTTTTATGAAGACAGATAAATAATTTCAGTTCAAATAAAAATGATTGCTTTGGCAGTGTTGGGTGTGTTTCAATAATGGGAATACAGATACACGTTACTGTTCATTTTATTTTTACCCATCTTCACAGATCTTTCTGAATATTCATTGTTATCACTAGTATAGTAGTTTTTCCTGCAGTTAAGTGAAAATGGATTTTTAACACCCTATGAAAACCTTTCCTAAAAATACATTTAAAAAAGAATGTAAATTTCACATAACTTTTTATCAAAAGCATCCTTACTTCTTGTTATACTCAATTCCAATATATTAAAGTGAGCATCATTGTAGTGGTTGGGATCCCCTATATATCTTATTATTAAAGAAACGTGATATAAAAAAGAAAAGAAATCCAAGGATAGTACAGATAATTCTAGGTTGTTTACCTGACATTTACTTGAAATTCCCAACTTGTAGGTAAATTTCCAAGCCTAACAGCACACTGCACTGACATGGGGAGAGAACAATATGAACTTTGCCCAGGATTATTAGACTCTTTCTTCAATCAAAATGGTTAAGAAAGGTGTCAAGCATGACATGCAATACCAGGAAAGAGGGAGAGGTCTGACAGAAAAGATAGCTATAGCATGCTAGTTATTGTGCTTTTAAGAAGCCTGCACTATTCCACTCTTTTAAGTTACAGGTACTAAGGTTTTCCCTTAGTCACTCACATTTAAAGGATAAATCTTATGAAGTTTCCAAGGATAAATATACTTTTGGCCTAATTTTCTAATGTGCTGACACCCACAGCTGCCTGTGAAATCAGTGCAGGTTTTGGATGTTCAAGCCCTTTGAAGATCAGGCCACTTATTTTTAATTAAAAGACAGAGGAAGAAATGTGGGGAAAGAAGACATGTATAACTACGCCTAGGCAGCTGGAGTTCTGTGACCTCTGCTTCTTACCCTTCTCATAATCGTCGTGCTGTTACCTTGTGCTCTCCTCACCTGTTTCTTGTATCCACCCAGTTTTAGAGTTTTACTCTTAGTTCTTAACTTTTTGGGGCAAGGGATATATTTTATTAACAATGATATACAGTGCATAGCATGAACAGGCTTTGATAATTGGCTAAATACTTTCAGTCTTTCCATAACATTAATTAATAGCAGTAATAATCAGACAAAGACTTCATCACTATGAAATCTGAAGCATTTTCTGCAGGTACTGAGGAAAACAAAAACTATTATCTCCACTTTTTTAAAAGAGAAAAAGAATATCTGTGTTGGTGTCAGTTCTGGACAATAGATAACACAGACTCATCCAGTGATGCTTGCATCACAACAGGTTATTTATAGGAGTTGATAAAAATTGCTGCTGCTAGAATGGTTTTTTTAAAAGTGGTAGTCTTTATAGATATGAATCTATACTTTCTCTGTGTTTATATTCATTCTTTTTATTAAATACACAGCTTTTACATATATATACACTTGTTTTCTCAAAAAATTGTTGGATATAATTTTCAGATATTGCTGGTTGCCTTTTGACACAATTGTCTTTCTTTTAGATCGTTCCTTAGGTGGGTATGACAAACATGGATCTATTTTTATGTAATTTACCTTGTGTTTCACATTCATAGGTGAAAGATAGGTATGACAAACATGGAACTATTTTCATGTACTTTACCTTGCATTTCACGTTCATAGGTGAAAAATTCTGTAGACAGAAACATTGTATTGTGAAAGCCTTCCCTCAGCTTTTTGGATTTTATTTTTCGGTATTTGGCTTGCACATTTCTCATTCCGTATCTAAAAGTCACTCACTATAGATAGAGCCTTAGATCCTACTACTTTTTTTTCCGTTTGTGAAGTTAATAATAACTGTTGTGTTGATAGGTATATCTGATGTTACATTATAAAATACCTAATGAAGTAAAGTAGTTGTATACACTCACAAAGTCTTTCCAGGTAAAACAGGCTAAAAGGCCTGAAGTCATGTAATTACAGTCAACAGATAATTTGAAAGTCATGAAAAATTGAGAAGAGAGAGAAATAAAAAAAGAAATGGAAAAAAGAAGGAGTTGAAAGCAGTCTACGAAAAGCCTGAGGCATCTGAAGACTGTCATTACTGATGCAAGACAAGGGATATACTAAAGATAGGTAATGTCAAGTGGGAACTATAATGAGCCAGAGTTAAAGCATGGATGCCTGCTCCTAACAGCCAAATAAACTACAGTAGATCTGCTCAAGCTTTTTATTTTGCTGATGGTTATCTTTGGCAGGAACATAAGTTTCCTCTTATATACACACTTGATAAAGTAGGGTGTTCTCTGCCAAAACTCTGGGACCAACCATCATTAATGCTAAATGGTTCTTATAGGAAATGAGAAGAAAAAGATAGGGTGAAGGGAAAATCTCCAATGCTTAATGATTTGTTAATAACCACAGGTATTTCTCACATCTGGAATTATCAGCCCAGGGAGTTAAGGTGTATCAGTCAACTTAAGCATCCATCATTAAATTAAGAATTTATGGATGAAAGAAGAAGAGGAACAATTGTGTTTCTTGATTGTTCATTAGAATATTCCTATTATGTCTCTTGATCCTGAACCCAACTTAGAAAAAGCTGCTGGCATGAGGAACAATCTACAGATGGATCAGCAGTGGCACACATACAGTTGTGCCCATCTGGCATATAGCTGTTTGATTTTAAGTTTTGTACAAAGCCAAATTTTCAAGTGAGAGCTGATGAAACAGAAATAGAGTAAGTCATGTCTGTAGGCAGTAGCTGTAATGTTTCTTCCCAATAAGGGCCTAAGCACTTGAGCCAAGACCTCAGCTCTTACTCTGTGCTTATAACTGAGTTACCATTAGATTGCTTTCTATTATTCACAACTGGAGACTTTTAGGGAAAAAACTGGATTTCCTTAAAATTGATGGAACCAGATGGTACAGCTAGCTGTGCATTGTTTAATTTTTATTTTTTGGTCGTGTAACAAATATGGATCTTTTTCAGTTCATCCAATTATGTAAGAGGAAGGGGAGGAGAAATAGGTGAATAGGAGAATTCAAGAAGGACCTTGAGGTGCTGGAGAGAGTCCAAAGAAGGGCAATGAACGTGGTGAAGAGTCTGGAGCACAGGTCCGATGGGGAGCGGCTGAGAGAGCTGGGGGTGTTTAGCCTGGAGAAGAGGAGGCTGAGGGGAGACCTGATCACTCTCTACAACCTCCTGACCGGTTGGGGGTCGGCCTCTTCTCCCAGTCAACTCGTGCCAGGACAAGAGGGCATAGTCTGAAACTGTGCCAGGGGAAGTTCAGGCTAGAAATGAGGAGATATTTCTTCACAGAAAGGGTTATTAGGCATTGGAATGGGCTGCCCAGGGAGGTGGTGGAGCCACCATCCCTGGAGGCATTTGAGAAAAGACTGGACGTGGCACTTAGTGACATGGTCTAGCTGACATGGTGGTGTTAGGGCAAAGGTTGGACTTGATAATCTCAGAGGTCTCTTCCAACCTAATCAATTCTTGTGAAATCAATTAATGAGAAATAAACAAAAATAATTTCACAATGTATGCTTGATGTTTTGGGATCCATCTGTATAAAAAGGGACTGGACATATATATATTTTTTTGATTTTTAAAAAAATTTATTCAATTAATGTGAATAACCTTCATGTAGATGAGAAAACTAATTTAGAACATTGAACTAGAAAAGTGAGTGCAGTAATATTCATAATAAGCAGGAATCTGAGAGACTAAATTTTTCTCTTTCATATTTTCCCTACTTCTCAACTGATTAGTTTTGACCTCAGAAGTCATCCCATGTAGGTTCCTCTCAAAATAGATAACTCAATAAACAAATATGTAAATATTAGTTCTTCTTAGTTGCATAACATGAACCTGACGTAATTTCAATGACACTGACTATTTTTCTCCCTCTTGAGACTGTTTCACATTACAATAGGATTAAGAAGGATGGACTTTTGCTTAAACTTTCACATTCCACGACTTGGATTTATTGCTTCTAAGTTCAGGCATTTTATTGAAATTCCTCCATTGGAAGTGCAGTTGCTGTGCACATAGTGAAGGCAGAGTGAAAGGTGTGGGTGACTTTCTAGGAGTTGAATTAGATTCAAGAGAACTTCTCTTTCTCTGTCGATTCCAGGGGAACCGTAGGTCATCTCCTCAGATCAGGCATTTATGTCTATTTCCCAGGTAAAATGACAGAAATACTAAAAACCACTAAATTGAGACATTATTTTTAGAGCTATTGCTCATGACCTAAAGAAGTAGGTGGAAAGAGAAAGAAACAGGCAGGTATCCAAGTTTTTAGGGTTATTAATCCATCTGTTTCTTGGAAGGGACCCTCCTACATCATTTAAACTTCTTGCTTTCCAGGTCAGACCTATAAAACATAAAAAAACCCAGATAAATTAAAACTTATGTGTGTATTATACTCACTGGGAAAGCCAGCTCTTCAGTGCTGTTTTAATTCTTGTTTGCTTTGACAAGACCAGTAAAGATGGCATTGACTGTATTAAATCTACAGAAGGGTAAACCTGCTGTTGTTCCAGCAGCAGAAAGTAATTCAAAACGTTACTTCAGCATACAAAGAATGGGTTTACATTTAAAAAAATATCTATAGTGAATTATACTATTTAAACAATTCTGGGCTGCTGCAGCCAGCCTACTGATGATAGCGCTTAACTAAAGTCAACAAAAAGAAATGTCTTACTGATATTGTTTGTTGAAATACTAATTCAAATTTCAGCTGTAAAAATAATAAGTTCTTTAATAAAGTAGCCCTGTTCTCTGTCCTCCTCTGCAGAATTCTGTACTGCCCAAACTGGAGTATGTGGATATAACCAAACATTACAATAAAGATTAAAACAAAATCAAAATGGAGATAGCATTTGAAATGTCATAGTTTCTACGTTTTAAAGTATTGTTTAAACTGGTATTTCTTTCACATATATTTTTTCTTCCTTTTTGTTTCCTATGCCAAACATTTATTTGTATATATCTGTTCTTAGACTCAAATAAAAGCCAAGCAGATACAAGTGTGACAAAAAGGCTTAAAATGTTAAACTGCACTGTGCTCAGCTTGGATGATGGAAGCAGTGGGCACTAAGTGCTTGGCAGTGAGATGCTGTGCCATTCCCTGTATGTATGCTGATAATCATAGCATTGTATGGAGTGAATGCCACTTCAGTTTTATGAGCTTTTTATGTGACGTGGCATATCAAATCTGCCAAGCAGAGGACCATCTGGAAACAGGTCATCAGAATGGATTCTGACACCCTTTGACAGACAAGAGTGAAGACAAAGAACAGAATGGGGGACACCGTCCCCCTCTAAAAAGAAAACAAATGACCATATACCAATAGAGATTAAGTAAAACAAATCCAGTTTCATTCTGTATATTGGAATACTGTGTTACTTAATAACAGGCATAGATTTACTCAAGTGAATTTAAAAATTAATTTTAAAATGTACTCCCTCATGGAAAAGTTGTTTTCTGCTTTCTTTTTTCTTTGAGTTACAAAAGCATAAATCTTTCTGGGCATAACAGAAGTGTTATCCTTTTTTCCTCTTCTTTTTCTGCACCTAGGGAATAAAAATGTTTTTTAAAAGCTTCACAGCCTGACGTTCAACACACATTGTAGAAACACTCACAGACAGATTTTTGATTAGTGTTCCGAAGCCATTAGGCTACTGTAGTTCAACTGAGAAGATATTACACAATCATATATCACTGCACAAGTAAACTTGTGCTGTAAATGTCATCCAGTTATTAAAATACCACAGCTCCTGATAGTTTGACCAAAATGAAGATCTATGAAAAGTGGTTATTTTCACTTGATTGTTGGCTTCTTGAGGCAAATTTATCATTTATATAGACATTCTTATCAGAAATGGATTATAGATGAAAAATCTTAATGCCAGAACTGAAGGGTTAAAATACCTTTTCGGTTGTAAGTCAGTTGAGGACCGAAAGCACATTCTGCGCTTTGTATGACTCAGAAACATACATAGAACCTCATTGAAGACGGTCACAGTATAAAAACGTGAAAAAAAACAAACCACAGAATGATCTAACGATACACCACAATTCTCCAAAGAAATCAATTTGAGAACACATTTACACCAGCTCTGTGTTGAACTGAAATCACTCAGGTGGACATGATTATAGTTCCAGCCTCTAGATTCAGTTTCAGGGACTATTATAAATCTCATTCTCTCTTTCTCTCTTTTTTGTTTGTTTGTCTTCTTCCTGCTTATTTTTTGAACACTGCTTGGAAAACAAGTGTTTCCGAGCTCTGGAGAGGCTTGAATGAGTTACAAGGTAGACTTAGAACAAAGAAGTTGTTTTTGAGTGGCAAGAGAAGAGGTAAGGATTGTTGATTAGCCTAGCAATGAATGAAAATGGGTATTTTTAATTCTCTGAAGTTGGTTATTGCAGAAGGGAAAAGATATAGACATGTTCCTTTTTTATCTTTATTTTTTTATAAAATAGCAGATATATTAAAAGGAAAATGATACCCTTAGGAAATCCAAGACCTCCTTTTTCCTAATGCAGTTCATGTTTGTTCTTGAAGTTGTTGGTGCTAGTGTGATTTATGTGGATGTACTAGAACTGAAGAGTAGTGGAAGCGTAATAGTTATGTCATATGCTGGTAACTCCAGGAATGTTTTCCCACATCTAATAACATACTGGATGTATTTTATTGTTTTCTCTTTTATACTTCATTGCATATTCTAACTAATTATCTAAATTTTTGAATGACAGTGACTAAACTCATTCATTTATAGTGATAACTAGGAACACGAGAAAGTGGAAATTTGTTCTGCAGTCCTTTTATGCAGCCAGACTGTAAAGGCCAAAAGTCAGAATAATTATAAAAAATATTGAGGTGAAAATTCCAGGGGAAATAACTTGTTCAGGCGTTTCCCTCAAGTACTTCGGAAAAATACTATTTTGAAGTACAAAAGAACCAGGAAAAGTTTACAGCATGCACCAATGTGGAGGAGCTCCTTGGGAAGGGTAAGAAGACAGGAACTCCTCTACAGAGAGAGAGCAGAAGACACTGAAATGAACATGAGGTCTTTCAGAGTTTGTGGTAAGATTCTGATTTGAGCAAGAACTGTTCCCAAATAATTAGCAGATCTCTTCCTTTCTTTGTCCCTTTAACCCAACCCAGTCCAAAAGATCTGTTGGAGCAGTTAATTAGGATGTAAGAGACAGACTGCAATTCCCTCTCTGGTTTAATTAATAAACTATTGATTAATCCAGGGTGATCCAAATGACCTCTAAAGGGACATTTACTATTTTGTTGATGAGTTTATCTTTCTAAAATGGATTCTTTATAAATATTTAATTGCTGTATTTCCATAAATGTGTAAGAGTTAATAAATGGATATTTTCCAAATGAGGAACAAGGGGAAAGAAGGAGAAATCTGTAGTTGGATTCTTTTATTTTACACATCCCATCCTCCTCTATAGAACCAAAGATTAATGGATGACATGCTGCTATTTTCTACTTCGAAATAGAGAAATATAGAATTTAATCTTTTTGTTGCCATGACACCGACCAAAAAATGGGTCAGGTGTGGTGTTAAGGAAAGATTTTAACTGAATTTTATTATATCTATATGACCTGTTTTACTATATTTATACATATTAATACATCTATACTATGTATGTATAGATACCTATATATTTGTACTGCATATATTTGTTGATACAGAGGACAAATTTAATCCCTCTTTTATAGATAGAGACGTGAAACATAAAGAAAATAAATACCTCCTTTGGAGTGAGAAGGGGAGGTGTTAGTGCAGAATATCAGCCCACTGCACCATGGTCTAGATGATGAGCAACCCATCGAAGCCTCAGCATGAGAGACCTGCATTCCATATTGAGTGTAATTTTGGTATATGTGGTGAAAAAAATGGTTAGTAGAATATTAGTTCTTTGTTCCCTAAAGAGCAAATAACATTCAAGAGGCAAGAAAAAAGGGCAAAGTGGCTTGGACAGGAGGAGATAGTGTTACACATTGGAAATCAAGCAAAGGAATCTTTAAAATATGGATTGTAGTGAAGGAGAAGTCAGTGAATTGATTTAAAAAGTATACTGACTTATTTAGACTGATTTATGTAGGAAGATTTCTCCCAGTGCATAAAGATAATATACAATGGCTTTGAAGAAAGGCAGAGAGGAGACAAGTTCATCTGAAGTAGATATGGAGCCTGATAAGTGCCTAAACAAATCAAAGGAGGGCAGAGAAAAGGGAAGTGTGACCTCTTAGACAAACTGTGTGTGCGAAGACGGAGGAGAGAGAGGAAAAACTGGATTTGGACCAATCAGTTGAAAGACTCTTCTTAATGGCACAGAGAAGGTGCAGTGCTGCGAAGAATAGTGTAAGTTTACTGATGAAGTAAGTACTGAAGAGAAGTATAATATCTATTTTGGGCTGTATTACTTTTAAGTAGACTAGGAGACCTGAGAAAGGAAATGTCTGAGAAATATGTGGCTTTGGTTAGAAGTAACACAATGAATAGAAAAATAATCATAAAGTTGGAGGGAAGGTGTAAAAGGGTGCAAAACCAGAACAAGGAGAGGAAAAAACAATGCTAATGAGGAAGATAAGTGCCTCAATGTCTGATATGTGAAGTGCTGTATGGATCTGTATAGTTTCTCTTGCACCTATGTAGAAAATAATCTTATGAATAAATTCCAATGGCTTGATTTAAAATGCTGTCATGTAATAATGGGGTATATCATACAGCAGGTATAAAAAAGTGCTGAAATCTTAACTAAAGTAATATTCTGTTAAGAAGTAAAGGCAGGAATTTCTAGGCATTTCTAGATCATCTATTTGGTGGTATAGGAAGCAGGGAGAACATAGACTCCATCTTAACTAAAATCAGGCCACTGCTAAGCTTTTGCTGGGATAGCTTTTTAATCTGTCTGGCAATATAATAAAAAAGGAGCCATAAATGAATTGATTAACTTGCTCTTTTTCTGTGGATGTTCTTCCTAAACAGATCTCTAGAATATTTTATTCCTCCCTAGAAACAAACTTTTAAACAAGCTTTTAGAACATGAGATGATGCTAAATGGGAACCACATAACAGTGAATGAAAAGTCATTTTCCACTCTCTACATCATTCGATCTAAAGCAGCTAAGGACAAATTACAAGTGCAAACTTTGCGAAAGGAAACTTCACATATTCTGATAATAATTCAACAGTGTAAATCCAAATCACCACCTAACACCACCTATTCCCTGAAAATTTTCCTTAGTCTGGTTATTGAAAGGCAAATAACATCCTTAATTCAAGTGTGTTTGCACTCCTAATGGTATTATGGCTTTGTGTTTTTCTTTTTATGGTAATTTAATGTAAATGTATTTTGACAACACATATAATTTGTCTTCAATGAAGCAAGCAGCTATGGCAGGCAAACTGGGAGGATCTGTCACGTACAGTGCCACTGTATCTTTGTAAACATTTAGCTTAATTATGAGGTTTTGGTGAATCATCCTTGAACGAGGTCTAAAATATGGCTCGTTAAAATCATACTTTGATCCCCTCATTTATCAGAGTGCACAAAATAATTGTCTTCAACACTCATACAAACTGTGTATTCACTGCTCAAATTTAATGCTCAAGATTGAAATACATAAAAAATGGATGAAGCTTTCCTGCCCACATAAAGTGTGTATATGTGTGGGAAAGAGGGGGAAGGTGGAGAGATTCTGACAAAAGTTAGTAACAAAAGTTGCTACAGCCTGAAGCTGAAGTAACTAATCTCTTGGTGACTTACCTGGAGGTTTTATGTTCTGTCTTGCCTAGCAAGTCATAAAAAAATCATACCGTAGGACTCTAGCCAGCTGCCACATTTATGAGTAAGGACTCATTCTACAAAACTACAGATGGACAGGTATAGATATACCTATTTCTGTACAGCAGATAGTAAATATTTATTCACAGCTGGGAAGTCAACTCAAATTACCTGCAAAAAAGTTCACTTCAGCCACTTATTTGGGAGGGAAAAAAAGAAAAAAAAACTGCAAAGAAACAGTATATGGTATTGGGGGAAAATTAAAAGTGGGAAAACAAAAGTTTTAGTGGATTATGCCCCAGTCAGGCCTTATCCTGAAACGTTTTTGGTGAGTTAATTGACTGATACTTGGTTTACATTTTACATGCCAATTAAATTAATTCAAATACTGCACATACAGTGGTGTAGATATTCATTTATAAATACAATAAATGAATTCAGAATCTATGCAGGCATAACAAAGAAAAAGAAATAGGAAATTGATTCAGTATTACATCTCCTAAGACAGTGAATTTAATTTTGAGTAATTATTAATTAGCTGTTTGCGAAGTGTAACAAAACATTGTGCTATACATACCATAAATGCTAAAAGTTATCACCACGGTTAAGAATCACACATTCGTTAGCACTAGAGACCACTTAAACAGCAGTTAAGTGCAGAAAACTGTCAAAAAATATGTATTTTTGTACATCTTATGTATGATATTAACATGCAAACAGAAAATGAGGAGAACTGGGAATGTTAGGTAGCCTATTAGGCTGAGTAGAGTGTTCCCTGAAATACATCCTACTTTTTGTTTCTATGTACTACCGAGTGCAAAGTGTATTCCTGCTACCATTTCGTTTTATCTTAACACATTAAGGAGTAAATTTCAGAAGTTAAAAATTGAGCAAGACACCTTGCTTTGCCTCAGTGCCTTAAGCCAAAAGTAAATGGGGATTTAGGTGTTGCTGTGCCAGTTTTCACCTAAACTATGAATTATATCTCTAGAACTGTTAACAGAGCTCGCAGCCCTCGCTGGATGCCCGACTTTCCTCCAGACTGAATACAGTTCTCAACAACAGTTGCAAGTTGCGTGTTAGGACAGTGGAAAGAAAAAAACAGAAACAGATGAAAAGGTGAAGGCACCTAAAATTGTTTCTCCTTCAATTTGGTGCCTGTGAAAATGGATTCAATCCTGCATATTCTAAATAACTTTAGGCATTTGTATGAAAAGTAACATATTTGTGTGTGCTCCAAGACGGACCCGTGGCTGGCCAAGGCCCAGCCC